>NW_023504490.1:0-25000 GCF_004664715.2 Peromyscus leucopus | reverse complement strand
ATCCTAACCCCTGTAACAATGGTCAACTGTGCCATAACAGTGGTCCATGTTCACATAATGATGATTCATGCTCTCATCACATTTTTTCATTGTAACATTGTCTTGGTTCACTGTCCAATTCTCTCTCAAATCTATCCATTGCCCCACCACAGTGGTCAACACTCCCATAATATTGATGCTTTCTCCCATCATAATGGCCCACTGTTATATCACAATGGCCCATTTTTCTTTTACAATGATATACTATCCAATCATAGTGGTCCACTGTTCCCAAATAATGATCCACTTTCCTATCAAACTGGTCCACTGTACAAATAATGATTGCTGTTCTAACAAAATGTTTCACTGTCCAATCTCTGTGGAGCACTGTTTCATCACAATGGGTCACACAACCATCACAATCATTCACTATCCTTTCCTCTATCACAAATATCCATTGTCTCTTAACAATGGTCCATTGTCCTATTTTCTATTGCATGGTTCACTGCACTATCACAATTATTCAATTTCTCATTACAATGATTTACTGTCCCATCTCAATGCTCTGCTGTTCCATAATAATTGACCATTGCTCTTTCAAATATCACTATGGTGCACTGTCTAATCACAATGGTCCCTAGTTCCTTAACAATGATTCTCTTTCCCTTCACAATTTCCCACTGTAATTTAAATGTGGTCAGCTATTCTATTCCTTCTCATAATGGTTAACTCTTTTTTTCAAAGTGGTCATCTCCTTTATAATAATGGTCTACTGTCCCATCACAGTTGTCCACTGTTCCTTCAAAATGATTAATTGTTCAATAACAGTAGTCCATTGTCTCAACACAAAGATCCATTCTCCTGTCACAATGGTCCCTGTCTATCACATTGATAATCAAAATAGTCTACTCTTCTCTCCCACCACAATGGCCCACTTTCCCATCACCATGGTCCACTTTCTCCCATCAGTTTTCAACTGACCCATCAAAATGATCCATTGTCTCAGCTATGATTTAATATTCCATCACAATTTTCACTGTTCTATCAAGTTCAACCTTCCCTTAATATTGTTCTAATGTGCCATCTTCTATTACAATAGTGCACTCTACCATCACAGTGACTCACTATCACATTTCAATGGTCCACTCTACCACCACAATGCTCCAATAATCATGGTCTGATATTCTACACCCTACTAAAATGTTTGACTGCCTCAAAATAATGTTCCACTATCCCATCAAAATGGGCTACTTTCCCCTTACAATATTCCATTGTCTCTTCACAAAGTTCCAATCTTCTAGTCTTAAATGTTTCACTCTATCATCAAGCTTTTCTGTCTCATCCTAAGGGTCCATCTTCAAATCAGAATCCATTGTTCCCCAAAAATGCCCCCCATATTTTCCTCACAATCTTCATTGTCCAATAACAATGGTATACTGCCTATTCCAAATGTTCCACTATTCCATAATCATTATTTACTGTCCTGTCACTATTTTCCCTGTCTCATTACAGTGATAAACTGTATTATTCCTTTTTAAAATGAACTGCCATCCCACAATAATGATCCACTATATCATGCCAATGATTCATTGTGCCATCACCATTTTAACTGTCCCATAATAGTCATTTTATGATAGTTATAGTTAGATATAAATGTTATATCCGTTATCACAATGCTTCACTATTCCACCACAGTTGTCAACTGTCCCATCACACTGGTCCAATACTTCAGCACAATAATTCTCTGTCCAATTACAATGGCCCATTGTCCAATCACAATGTCCACTGTCCTGAAAAAATGATCTAATATCCTATTTCCTTTTATACTGGTCAATTGTTTTGTCACAATGATAGTGTTCTATCACAATTCTTCACTTTTCTATAATAATGAACATCATTCATCCTCTATCAGAATTATTCACTGTCAAATTACAATAGTGAATAAGCCCTTAAAATGTTCTATTGCACCATTACAATGTTCCACTCTCACTTACCTGTGTCCCACTGTCCTAGTCACTCTTATAATGGTTCACTTTCCTTTAACAGTAGTCCACTCACTGTCCCATCATAATTATCCACTCTTCCTTTACAATGATTCATAGTTTAACCATTGTCCCAACACAAGATCCACTCTTCTGTCACCATAGCCTACTGTCCCAAACAATGGTCCACTGATGCTTCACTGTTATTCACTGTCCAATAACAATGATCCACTTTCCCAACACAAAGATCCACTCTTGTATCACAGTGTTGCAGTGCTCCATCATATTCATTCACTCTCTAATCACAGTTGTCAACTCTATCATTACAGTGATCTTTCATTCACAATGACCCTTTGTCTCAATACAAATGTCAGATATTCCTTCAGGTTAGTTCACTGTCCCATTGCAGTGGTCCATAGTCCCATATCACTGACCTAGTCTTCCATCACAATCACTCACTGTCCCATCACAATGGCCCACTCTTCTGTAACTATCCCAGTGTCCACTGTTGCATCACAATTTTCCACTATCTCACCACAACTGTCCACTCTTTATCATAATGACTCATCCTCCTGTCACAATGGCCCATTGTCCCATAAAAATATTCACTGTCTACTCACAACTATACATTGTCCCACAAGATTGACTCACTGTCCCATCAATGGTCCTCCTTACCACAATCATGATTTTATATACTATCTCCTGTCACAAGGGTTGACTCTTCTATCATAATGAGTAACTCTCTCATTACAAGGTTCCACTCTACCATCAATCCTCTAAGGTACAATAATTGAAGTTAAGTATCTTATCCCCTATCCCAATATTCCACCATACCCACATAACATTCCACTATCCCATTACAATGGACTGTGGTCCTCCCACAATATTCCACTATCTCTTCACAATGTTTCTATCTTATTCCCTATAAAAATGGTTCTCAATATCATCACACTTGTCTACTGTTTCATCATAAAGGCCCACTTTCCTATAATAATGACCAGTTGCCCCAAAACAATGTCCCACAGTTCCATTACAATGCTTACTGTCCAATAACAATGGTCCACTGCCTCATTCTAAGGTTCTACTGTCTCAAATAATGATCCACTCTCCCATCACAATGGTCCACTGCTATACCACACTGGCCTCCTATTCCATCACAAGAATGTGGTATTCAATCACAATGGTCTATTGTCCCATAAGAATGACCCACACTCCAATTTACATAATTCACTTTCCATAACAATGATCCACTCTCCCATCACAATAATTCATTAAGTTATCATAATTCATAGTCTCATCATTATGGTCCACTGTCACATCATAATGCTCCACTGTTCTATTGCATTGAACTACTGTTCCATCACAGTTTTCCATTATGTTATCCATATCATCACTGTAGCTAGAGTTTTCCTGCCTTGCCCACAGTCAGGACAAATCTCTATCACCCACCAGTCCCACAACCACTCAGACCCAACCAAGTAAACACAGAGATTTATATTGCTTACAACTGTATGTCCATGGCAGGCTTCTTCCTAACTGTTCTTATATCTTAAATTAATCCACTTCCAAAAAATCTGTACCTTGCCATGTGGCTCGTGGCTTACTGGCATCTTCACATGTTTCTTGTCATGGCGGTGGCTGGCAGTGTCTCCCTTTGTCTTCCTGTTCCCTCCTTTCTCCTCTCTGTTAGTCCTGCCTATACTTCCTGCATGGCCACTGGTCATTAAGTGTTTTATTTATTGACCAATCAGAACATTTGACATACAGACCATCCCACAGTGCATCACGGTCAATTTTCCATCAGAATGATTTACTTCCTCATCACAGTGTTTCACACTTTTTCTAAAATATATAATACCACCTCATAAATAGACAACTGTCCTATCCTGTGTAAAAGTGGTCAATTATCCCATCTAAGTGGTTCAAAGTCACTGTCCCATCAAAGTGTTCTACTGTCCCATCACAATGTTTCACTGTCAAATCACATCAAATTGATGTTCCACTGTTTGATTACAATGATCCAAATTCCTATCCTCTGTAACTATGGTCATCTGTCCCATTTCAATGGTCCAAGGTAAGATAATAAAGATTCATGCTCTCATCAGTTTTCCACTGTGTCATATCACAATTGTCCATTGTCCTATTTCTTTTCAAATTGTTCTACTGATCTATAAAAATGTTCCACTGTCTCATCAAAATGATCTATTGTCTCACAGTATGATACACTCCCCCATGACAACGGTACAGTATCTTGATATAATGCCCCATTGTCTCATCATTATAATTCACTGTCCCACAAGAATTGCTGACAGTAACTTCATAGTGGTGCAATTTCCCACCACAATTACATTCCCATCCCATTACAATGATGACCTGTCCCACATCAATGATCCATTCTCTAATCACAATGGTTCACTATCCCATCAAATGATTCACTGTTCTATCACAAAGGTACACTGTCCAATCACAATGATTCATTATTCTATTTGTGTTCCACTCTTCTCTCACAATGTTTCATTTTCTAATCACAATGTTCTACTCGCCCATCACAATGATCCTATCTCCCACCACAATATTGTACTGTGCCATCACAATGGTCTAGTATTCACCCACAATGACTCATGTATAATAACAATGGTCTACAGTTTCATCATGATGATCCCCTGTCCCATCAAATTGATGACCCATAGTCAAATTAAAATTGTATTTTGTCCCATAACAATGGTTCAATATTTCATAACAATGATTCACTGTCCCATGATAATGATTCACTCTCCCATTCCAATGATTCACAGCCTTATAACAGTGATCCACTGTTTTAATCTCCATCTCAGTGGTGAATAGTCCCATCAAAATGGTTCACTGTTCCATCACAATAGTTTTCTGTCCTTTGCAATGGCCCACTGTCACATCACAATCATCTACTGTCATTTTCCATGTCCCACAATCCCATGACACTGATTAAGTATCCTATCACAGTTTTACACTGTCCAACTACAATGATTCACACAGTTATACATGGCACAATCACAATGGTACACTTCCCTATTCCCTATCACCATAGTCTACTGTCCCATCAGAATGATTACTTTTCCCATAATAATATTTTACTCTATATTTCCATTTCCATAGTTTCATTATAATGGTACAAAGTCATATCCCCTATAACAAGGGACAACTTTTCCATCATGGTAGTCCATGATCACATGACAAATATTCATGCTTTCACCACAATTTCCCACTGTTACATTGCAGTGGTACACTGTACTAGTCCCTCTCAGATTGGTTCAATGTCCTAACACAATAATCCACTCTCTCATCACAATGGTCCATTCTTCCATCACAATGATTCACAGTCCTATCAAAATGTTTCACTCCCATAATAATGGTCCACTGTTCCATCATAATGGTATACTCTCCCATCACAATGTCCCCTTGTCCTGTCACAATGGTCTACTGTCCCAACACAATGAACCACTCTCTTATCTGAATGGTCGCCTGTCCCTGTAAGATGAATTGCTAAACAGTCTTATTAATAAAAACATGAAGCCAGATATTAATGTGAAAGCTTAAAGATCAGAGAGCAAGCCAGTCATGTCTTACCTCTTGGAAATCCTCAGCCAAAAAAGAGAGCTACTTCCTGTATACCCATGCCTATATACCTTTCTGTGCCCTGCCATCTTACTTCCTCCCTCTGCCCAGCTACATCACTTTCTTCTTTCTGCCCACTTCTATCACTTTCTGTCTGTCTGTACAGACCTCCAGACCTCTATGCTTAACTAGCACTGGGATTAAAGGCATGTGCCACCATTCCTGGCCCTGTTCTCAGTGTGGCTGTGAATGATTAACAGTCCCATGACATGTGGTTGACTTTCCTAATCCCTCTTATAATGGTCCACTCTTCCTTCAAAATGGCCCTCTCTCCCATCACTATGGTTTGTTGTCTAATTACTATTTTTCAAACTATCCCATTCTAGTCATGCACTTTTCCATCACAATGTCCAACTCTCTCACCATAATGGTCTAGTGTTCCTTAAAAATGATTCACTGTTCCATTAAAATGGGCTGTTCTTCCTTCACAATTAGCTACTTTCCTATCCCATATGTCGTGTTTTATTGCCTCTTAATGGTCCACTGTACTATCCTGCATCACTTGATTTTCCACACTGTCACAATGATTCACTTACCCTTTATAATGATACAGTGCCTCCCCACAACAATGTGTCACTGTCATTTTCTCCTATCAAATGACCCATAGTTCAATCACAATGGTCAACTCTTCCTTCACAATGATTCAATGTCCAATGTTTAATTGTCTCATTCCAATGGATTACTGTCCCATGAAAATAGTCCACTGCCCCAATATAGTGTTTACTGTGTAATCACAATGGTCTGCTGTCTCATTACAATGATCTGCTTCCCATAACAATGGTTCGTTGACCTATCACTACATTCCTTTGTCTTGTCAAAGTTGTGCACTGTCCCATTTCATCTAAACTTTCTCCAGTGTACCACAAAAATCACCCAATGCCATATCTCTGGTCAAAACAGTCCACTGTCCCATCAAAATGATCTACTTTCCCATCACAATGTTCCAGTGCCCGATAACCATGGTCTATTGCCCCATCACCATGATCTACTACTGTCTCTTCACAATAGTCCATTGTTTGTCTACAATTATTCACTTATTGTCATTAAGCAGTGGATAATTGTGATGGAATAGTGGATAATTATGATAGGACAATGGATAATTTTGATGGGAGAATGGGCCATTCTTACTGGATAGTGATCATTGTGATGGAACAGTAGACCAATATTATTGGAGAGTAGATCATTGTAATGGGGCAGTGGAACATTTTTTATGAAACTGTGGCACACTATGATGAGATATCATCATGATGTGATGGTAGACCTTTGTAATTTGACACAATCCATTTCTCCATCACAATTATCACTGTCCCATCACAATGATCCAAAGTGCCACAACCAAGTTTGACTGTCCACTACTATGTTCTCTGTCTTATGCCAGTGTTCCACTGTCCTCTTTCATCTCACAAAGATCTACTGTCATATCATGATGATCCATTGTCACATCACAATGATTCACTCTCCCACCCCAGTGCTACACTGTTCCATATTAATGGATGGGTATTCTATTCCTATCATATGGTCCACTGACCCATCACATTATTCAAGTACTTTATTCAAATGGTCCACAGCATCTTAGCAATGATTCACTGTACCTGAACAATGTTCCACATTGTTCATTCAATGTTCACATTGTCATTTCACAGTGGTCCACTGTCCTATTCCAAATCACAATGGGCCTCAATCCCTTAACAATGGTTCACTCTCTCATCATAATTATCCACTGTCCTATCACAAAACACCCCTATCTCACCACAATGATTCTCTGCCCTCACAGAGTTTCTCTGTACAATCATAATGGTCTATCCTCCAATCACAATAGTCTATAGTCATATACAATGACCCACTATCCAATAAGAATGGCTCAATCTTGCATCAAAATGATCTACCAACCACAATAGCTCATTGTCACAAAACAATGGTTCACTGTTTTTCACAATGATTTATTCTCCAGGCACAATGATCTCATATCTCATCACAATGGTGTATTGCACAATCACAATGTCCCACTGTTCCTTCACTATCATTTACTTTCCTATCACAGTGATTCATTGCCCTATCTCTATCATCCACTGTCACATCACAATGCTTCATTTTCAAGTCACAATATGTACTATCTAATAACAATGGCACACTGTTCCATCACTATGATTCTTTGTCCCATCACTATAATTAACATTTATACCACAATGACCCATTTACCTTTCTAATATTTACTGACCAATAACAATGGTACACTGTTCCATTACAGTGTCCCACTGCCACATCAAAATGCTCCAGTGTCCTATCAAAATGTTCCACTGTCCTATCTCCAGTTACAATGATCAACTGTTACATTCCAGTGATCCACTGTCTCATAAAAGTGTTGCACTGTTCCATTACAATGCTCCACAGATCATAATGTCTCACATTGCTGTAATAGTGAACCAGTGTTTTACACCCTATCACAATGGTTCACTGTTCCATCACAATGATTCACTATTCTATAAAAATGCTCCACTGTCAATTACAACTCTCTGCTCTAATGTGACAGTGGTCCAGTATCTTATCCCTTACCACAATTGTTCAGTGTCCCATCAAACTCCTCCATTATTCCATCACAATAATCAAATGACCCATCAGAATGCTCTATTGTCCTAAACCTCATCACAACGGTCTACTGCCCCATGAAAATGATTCACTGTCAAATCACAATTCTCCTCTGTCCCATCATAGCTGTCCATGGTCATGTAACAAAGACTCACTGTCCTATCACAATTTTTCACTTTCACATCATAATGGTCTACTGTCTCATTCCCTTTTAAAATGTTCTACTGTCCCATCATAATGGCTCATTGTGCTATTACAATGACCCAATGTCTTATCACACTATCCGCTCTCCCATCACAATTGTCTATTTTTCCATCATAAGGATTCTTTGTCCAATCACAATGGGCCAATTTTACATCAAAATGGTCCACTCTCCAGTCAAAAAGGACCACTTTCTCATAACAATGGCATACTCTTTCTTCACAGTTATTGACTTTCCAATCACAATGGACCACTATTTCTTCACAGGGGTTTACTGCCCAGACACAATGCTCTAATTCCACATCATCAATGTCCAATCTCCTATCCTCTAACAATGATACACTGTACCATCAGACTGGTATACTGTCCTTCCACAGTGTCTATCATTCCATCACAATGATTCACTATAGCACTACAATGCTCTGCTTTCCCTTAATAGTGCCCCCTCTCCTATTCTCTTTCACAATGGTCAACTCTCATATCACAGTGTTACTCCAGTATCCTATTAGAGTGGTTTACTGTCCTTTATTTATTATACATTCTCTTTTTAATGTAATTAATTCCCCTATCACTTTATTCCTTTTTCTCACTATAGCGGTCCACTGGACTATTTATTTCCTTTCACAATTATCTCCTGTCCCATAAAATTATCCACTGTCTCATCACAATGATTCACTGTCCTATCACACTTTTTCACTGTCACATGATAATGGACCAATATTCTATCCCTATTAAAGTCCTTTATTGTCCCATTTTGATGATCCACTGACCCATTGCAATGAAATGTTCCACTGTCCTATCACAATGATTCCAAGTCCCAGCATGAAAAACTCACTCTTTCATCATAATGATCCATTGTATTATCACCTGTTCCAATGGCCAATTGTCCATCAAAATAATCTGCTGTCATATAACAATGACTCACTTTCAAATCACAATCATTCACTGTCCAATCATAATGCTCCAGTCTCCCATAATGGTGGACCAGGGAATGATCCACTATCACAGTGAGACACTGTTCTCTCAAAATTATTCAACATCCCATAATAATGATTCAGTGTACCATCACAGTGTTCCACTGTAATATAATAAGGATTCAAAGTCTTATTCCTAATCATAATGGTTCAGTGTTTGCATTATAATATTTCTCCAACCCTCAAAATGGTCCACTCTCCCATCATAGTGGTTCACTGCTATATCTAAGTGTTTCATTTTTTCCTCCTCACAATTTGGTGGTCCACTATGCCATCACACTTTTTCATTGTTCCATTACTATGGCTCAATCTCCCATTATATTGTTCTTTGTCCTGCTACAGTGAGTCACTGTCCCATTGCAATGATTCACTTTCCCATCACTATATTCTTCTCTTTCATTACAGTGATTCACTGTCCTACTTCCTCTAGAAATGATCCACTATTCCTTCACAATGATACATCTACAGTTCAATGATCCTCTGTGTTATCACAATGGTCAACTGCCCTAACCCTTATCACAATGGTCCGCACTCCCATAAAAAATGCTTCACACTGTTCACCACCATACCATAAGAGTCCTCTGTCCTTTTTCTTATCAAAATGATCCATGGAGACATCATAATGGCCCACTTTCTCATCAAATAATTCATTATTCAATCACAATGATTCAGTCCTATCATGATAAACCACAATCCTATCACAATATCCCTCTGATCCATTGAAATGTTTCACTGTTTTGTCATAATGATACACTGTCCCATTACAAAGACCCAGTGTCCCATCACAATGGTCCAATGTATTATCCAATATTACAATGCCCCACAGTTCTTTCAAAATGATGCACTTTCCTATCACAATATTTCTTTAATTTCTCTCCAAGGCCCACTGCCTTATCACTATTTTCCAAAGCCTTATCACATATAACAATGTTCAAAGGTCCCAACTTAATTGTCCATGGTCATATAACTGTGGTTCACTGTAACATCTCATTGCATGGCTTTCCTTAAATAATGCTCCAATGTCCATTCCTTTTACCAGTGTTCCACTATTCCATCATAATGGTTCACTATCCCATTATAAAATTCGACTGTAACATCAAAGTGTTCCAGTGTCCTATTCCCTTTTCACAATTAGTCACTGTCCTATCAAAAATTCCATTTCCCATCACAATAATGTACTTTCTCATCACAGTGGTCCACCATGCCATTGATTGTTGGGGAAAGTTATTTCAAGGTGTGTTACTTTTGTTTATATTGTATTTGTTTAACTCTGTGAAGCTGTGTTACTCTGTCTGTCTAGAACACCTGATGGTCTTAATAAAGAACTGGCCAATAGCAAGGCAGAAGAAAGGAGAGGTGGGACTGGCAGGCAGAGAGAATATACAGAGGGAGAAATCTGTGAAGAGAAAGATCTAGCAGTCAGAGAAGGTGGAGGACTACAGGGTCCATCCACCAAGCTACACAGCAGGCCATGGAGAAAGAGTAAGATTTATAGAAGTTAGAGAATGGGAAAAGCCCAGAGGCAAAAGATAGACAGGTTAATTTATGAAAAGCTGGCTAGAAACTAAACCAAGATAAGGCCATGAATTCACAAGTAATAATAAGCCTCAGTGTGTGAATTTATTTGGGAGCTGGGTGGTGCCCCCTCACCAAATAAGAGTAAAAAACAAGCAACAATAGATATGGCCCATAGTCCTATCACAATGGTCCACTGTCTCATCCACATTATCTACTTCTCCATTGCATTGATTCTGTCTCATCAAAATGATCCACATTACCATTACCATAATCCACTGTCCTGTAATAATGCTCGGCTTCTCCATGACAATGTTCTACATTTCTCTAATTATGCACCAGCCTTATCCCCTATCATAAAGTTCCACTATCCTTGAACAATTTGCACTACATCTTCACAATGACTACTCTCCCAGCAAAATGCTCCATGATCCTTTCCACCCTAGTACTCTTTATTCCCTTAATGATCCACACACTTATTCATCAGTAAAATTTTTGATTACCCCATCACAATGCTGCACTTTTTAAAAATAATGCTCCACTGTCTTATCTGCTGTCACAGTGGTCCACTGTCAAACAACAATATTCCACTATTCCATCACAATGGTTGATTGTCCTATAAGAGTAATCCGTTCCCTTTTGTCTCTCACAATGTTCAACTATCCAATCACACTGGTTCACTATCCAAAGATAATTCACTGCAGTCCCATCACAATGATCCACTGTCCCATAACAATTCCACCACTATGTTCCCTTGTCTCATATCAGTAGTCAACTGTACTATATCTTCTCACAATGATCTATTGTCCAATAATAATGATCCACTGTTCCACCAAAGTGGTTCATTCTTCTATTCCCTATCATATTGATTGATTGTTCCCTTAGAGTTATTAGCACTGTTTCATCACAATGGTTCAAAGTTCTATGCCATTTAACAATGGTCTGCTAATTGTAATGGTCCAAAGTAACATAACACAAATTCACTGTTCCATTACAATGATTTGCTTTCCAATCACAATAAATCTCTATCTCATCACAATGATCTACTCTCTTATCACAAAGGTCATATGTCCCATCATAATGATTCACCTTTCTAACACCATGTTTCACCATCCCATCATTATGCTTCAGTCATCATCACAATGGTATGCTGTCTCATCACAATGTTCCACTATTCTATCTCCTTTCACAATGGTCCATTGATAAATCATGATTTGCTTTCTCATAACAAGGTGACAGTGTTCAATTCATAGACCCACTGCCTCATCACCATAATCCAAGTCTTACAGCCTATAGCAATGTTGAACTGCCCTGCCCAACAGTGACTTACTGTAATATCTCATTGCATCACTTTCCCCTAATAATGCTCCAATTTCCATTCTTTTCCACAATGGTACACTGTTCTATAACAATATTCCACTATTTCATCACTATGGTTTATTGTCTCTTTTCAATATTCTACTGTAACATCAGTGTTCCACTCTTCAATTCACTCTCAAAGTTGTCTACTGTCCTATCACAGAAGTCTACAGTCCCACTACCATGATCCATTGTCTGATAGTAATGGTACACTTTCTCATGACATGTTCCACTTTACAATTATTGACTACAGTATTGTCCACTATCACAATGGCCCACTCTCCCTAAACAATGTTCTACTATCCCAGCACAACTATCTACTCAGTCATCAAATTTTCACTATTTCATTCTAATGGTGCTCTCTCCCATTGAAATAATCCACTGTCACAACAATTTCATATGCCCTCTTACAAGGGTCAGCTGTACCATTATGTTGATACACTGTCCTATTACAATGGTCTACCTTCCCTTCACAATATTTCACTCTCCAACCACAATGGCTCACTGTTATATCACAATGTACACTGTTCCACCACAATGACCCATGGTCCCATCAAAATAGTCCATTCTCCCATCAAAAAATTCAAAATTCAATCAGAAAGATCCACAGACTCATCACAATGGTCCACTATCTCATCATAATGGCCAAACTCTCTCTTCATAATTGCCAACTGTCACATCACAGTTTTCCACTATCAAATTACAATAATAAACTGTTTCATCCTCATGGCCCACTGTCTTATCACAATGTTCCACTGGCTCATCACAATGATTCATTGTCCATAATAACAGTTCACTGACTAATCACTGTGATTTCCTAACTCATTATGCTGGTCCATTGTCCTAACAGTGCTCCAGTGTCCAATAATACAGTGTCCCACTACAATTTTCACTGTCTAATAAAAATGGTCCACTAAACCATCACAGTGATCCACTGTTCCATCAAAATGTTCCAGTGTCCCATCACAATGGTTCAAAATCCCACCACAATAGTCCACTGTCCCATCATAATGGTTTGAAGTTCCAGCACAATGGTCTACTGTCCCATCACAATTGTCTACTATCACATCATAATTTTCTACTGTTCCTTCAAAATTATTCACTTTTCCATCATAATGATTCACTGTTCTATTGTAATGATATATTATCCCATTATAGTGGTCTGTTGTCCCACCACAATGATTTACTGTATCATTACAATGATCTATTGTCACATCCTAATCATCCACGAACCCATAATTATCCACTGTTCCATCAAAATGTGCCACCAAATCTTCCACTGTCCCACCACAATGGCTCAGAATTCCATGGCAAAGATTCACAATCTCATCACAATGGCCCACTTCCTGTTGCAATTGTTCACTGTCACATCACAATTTTCTACTGTCCCATCATGACTGTTCACTGTCATATCATATTTTTCCACTATACCATCAAAATGATTCACTCTTTCATCACAATGATTCACTGTACTATTGTAATAGTCCATTATCCTATCACAATGGTCCACTGTACAATTACAATTGTCTACTGTCACAGAACAATGGTACATTGTACTATCCTCTATCAGAATTATCCTCTTCACCTTGATTAAAACCCACCCACTTTTCCATTACAATGACTCATTGTTCCATCACAAAGATCAACTGTCTCTCACAATGGCCATTGCCCTACCCCCTGTCACAAGGTGATGCTGTTCAATCATAATGGTCCACTATTACTTAACAATGTTCTACTATACAATTATATTGGGCCATTGTCCTTCAAAATGTTTCTCTGTCATGTCACAAAGATCCATTCTCCTATTTTCTCTCACAATGTTCATCTGTTCCATGACATGACCACTGTCACATCACAGTCTTCTGTTATCTCCTTATAAAGATCCAATATCCTATTACATTATCCCACTGTTCTATCTCAACAATTTACTGTTCCCTCACAATGGTATCCTATCCTATCACAGTGATCCACTATCTTATCAGAATGGTTCAATATCTTATCACTTATAGCAATGTTCAATTGTCATATCGTAATCATGCAAGGTCATATTACAGTGACTCATTGTAATATCTCATTGCACCACTTTCTCTTAATAGTTCTCCAGTATCAATTCCCTTTCCCAGTGGTCCCCTGTCCCACAATAATGTTCTTCTATATAATCACTATAGTTTCCTCTCACATCATAAACTTCCACTGTCAAATCATAGTGTTCTTCTGTCTTATTCCCTCTGAACATTATCCTACCACAAAAGTCCAATCTTCCATGACAATTATTCACTGTCCCATCAAAATGATATATTCTGTCATCACAATGGTTCACTGTTTCATCACAATAGCTCACAGTCCCATCACAATGGTCAAAAGCCCCATACAATATTTCATTAATCATAACAGTGGTCCACTTCTCCTTAGTTATGGTCCACACTCTTGCCATATCACATGTTCCAGTGTCCCCAAACAATGTTCCACTATAACTTTCACAATGATCCACTGTCCCATTGTGAGAGGACAGCTTCCAACATTTCAAGGGTTCCTATGAGGAGGAGAGAGGGATGAGAAATTATTTGATAGAAAGATAGCAAAGAGGAGAAAGAGACACAGGATAGCTTTTGGAGGACCTGGGTCAATATTCAAAGGCCTTTTCTGTTTATTAAAAAGTGCTTTTTATAACAATGCCAGGGGAAGGGCAAAATACTTCTCCCTTGCTTAATCAAAGCCCAACACACAGCCAAATGTAGACACTTCCAAACACCTAGTAACCAATCCATAGTCAAATCATCCCCTTATGTAGCCCTACTGGGTAAAGCAAGTTCAGATTCTAAGACCCTGAATAAGTTCTCACTAGGAAACCTCTGTGGGTCTCTACATCTCATTAAAATAATTCAATTCTCATTGTGATGACCAATTTTCCTACCAATGCTCACTGTCCAGTTATAATAGTCCACTGTTGTTGTACAGATCTTAAAAGGTTTTATAATAAAAACCCAGAGCTAGATATTGGGGAAAATACTGAAATATCAGAAAGACAAAGAAATGAGCCACTGCCACATCTCTCTCATCTTTCCAACTTCACGAATACTCTCACTGAATGCTTCTGAGTCCTCAGCTGAAAGTTCTCTAGCCAAAAAGCCTTTAGTTCCTGTCTCCTCATGTCTTCTATGCTTTTTTGCTGTCCAACCATATCATTTCACCCTTAGTGCTGGGATTAAAGGCATGTGACTCCCAAGTATTGGGATTAAAGGGGAGTGCTACTGCTGCTTGACTCTGTTTCTCTCCTAGACTGAATCAATCTCATGTAATCCAGGGTGGCTTTAAACTCACAGAGATCCAGATGAATCTCTGCCTCTTGAGTGCTACAATTAAAGGTGTCACTGCCTGGCATCTATGTTTAATCTAGTTGCTTGTTCTGTTCTTCAGGCAAATTTTATTAGGGTACACAACATATTGCCACACACTGTCCCTTCTCAATGATCCAGTATTCCATCACAATGGTTCAAAGTTCCAGCAAAAAGATTCACAAACTCATCACAATGTTCCATTTACCTTTCATCTGTTATAAAAGGTTAACTGTTCCATCTCAATTATCCACTGTCCCATATCAATCGTTAATTTTTCCACCACAAAGGTCTACTGTGTCATGACAATGCTGCCATTGTCCCATAAAAATTGACCTATGTCCTATTGCCTCTCACAGTGTTATGCTTCTCCACAGCAATTCACTATCACATCACAATGCTCCACTGTAACTTCACAATTTTCCACTGCAACATAATGATTATTCATTATCCTATTACTCATCACAATAGTCTAGTGTCCCATCAAACTGTCCCAATATTTAATCACAAAGATCCACTGACACATTACTGTGGTACAATTTCCTATTGCTTCTTGTAATGGTACACTGTACCATCATACTGGTACACTCTTGCATCACAATGCCTTACCAATCCATCAAAATGTTCACTGCCCCATAATAATGATCCACTATTCAATTATAATGATCTTAGCATCACTATGTCCCACCTTCCTATCCACTATCACAATCATCTACTTCCATATCCGTATGATTCACAGTCTCATGATAATGTTCTACTGTCCTATCACTATGATTTTTTAAATTCCCTGATCTACTGTCTGTCCCACCATAATTATTAACTTTCCCATCAAAATATTTCACTATTCCATCTCAGTGTGGACTCTCTTACCACAATGGTTCAAAGCTATTCCCTATAAAAATAGTCAACTGTCCCATCACAATATTCTATCGTTAAAGATTCACTGTTCCATTACAATGTTCCACTGTCATATAGTATCATAATAGTCAACTGTCCCATTTCCTTCCACAATAGCCCACTGCTGAATCAAAATAATTCAGTCTCATATCACAATTCCCCATTGTACAATAATAGTGGTTCATTGTCCCAACACAAATGGCAGACTGTTAAGTCATTGTGATCCACTGTCACGTCAATGATCCATTATTTGATAGAATTCTCCACAGTCACATGAGAGTGGTATAATATCACATTATGGTCTCCTACCATCTCATCACAATAATTGACTGACTCACCCTAGTGGTTCATTTTCCCATTCCCTCTCAGAATGTTCAACTGTCTGTTCATACTAATCCAATGTTACATCACTGTGGGCCAGTGTTCACTGTTCTGTCACAATGCTAATCTATCTGATAACAATCACCCATTGTCCCATCACAAAGGCTCACAATCCATTACAATACTGCATTGTCCCCATGCCACAATATCCCACTATCCCACACCAATGTTTCACTATCTCATTACAATGGTGCACTGTCTTATACAATATCCATAGTCACCTCACATTGGTCCATTCTCTTATTCCCTCTCAGTGTTTACTTTTTTCATCATAAAGATCCTCTGATCACAATGATGTACTGTCCCATCACAAAGGTCTACTTTTCCTTCAATATATTCCTCTGTTCCATCAAAATCATCCATTGCCACATTACAGTGGTCCATTATCCCATCACAACAGTCCAGTATAATGTCACAAGGATTCATTACCCCACCAAAATGGCCCACTGTCCCATTATAATTATCCACTTTACCAACACAGTATTCCATTGTAACATTGCAACAGTCCACTGTTAAATCACAATGATTCACTGTGTTGTCACAATTACATACTGATACATTATGAATATCCACTATTATATCTCAGTGATCCACTATCATATCCTGTGGTGATATTGTGTTCCCCAAAATATTGTGCACCCTAGTAAACTCATCTGGGGTCAGAGAACAGAACAGCCACTAGATACAGAGGCTAGAAAATGGTGGCACTCATGCCTTTAATCCTAGCATTCCAGAGGCAGAAATCCATCTGGATCTCTATGAGTTCAAGGCCACATTGTAAACAGCCAGGCATGGTGACACACACCTTTAATTCCAGGACGTGATGGCAGAAACAGAAAGGTATATAAGGCATGAGGACCAGGAACTAGAGCTGGTTAAGGTTTCAGGCTTTCAAGAAGCAGTTTAGCTGAGGCCCATTTGAATGGGGACTCAGAGCCATCCAGTCTAAGGAAACAGAATCAGGTGAGAAATTGGTGAGTTGAGGAAGCTGTGGCTAGTTCTGCTTCTCTGATCTTCCAGCATTCACCCTAGTACCTGGCTCTAGGTTTGCTTTTATTAATAAGAACTTTAAATATTCTGCTACAATATCCCCTATCAACAATGTTCCACTGTTCCATCAAAATTATTCATTGTTGTAATACAATATTTCCATCTCCCATGACTATAGTCCATTGTCTTATTCCTTGTAACGGTGGCCCACTATCCAATCCCAATGATTATCCGTACCATCACAATGCCCTACCTTTCAATCATAATGAACCATTGTCCCATACAGAGATTCATTGTCCTATCAAAATGATATGACATTTTACTCTCCTATCATAATGCTCCACGGTCCTTTAATTATGAACCAACATCCTATCCCCTATCACTGTCCCATGACAATTGTCTATTGTTGCATTGAAATACCCCAATATATTATAAAATGGTCTACATTCACTTAATGATAATTAACTGTCTCATCATAATGTTATACTATCATTTCACAGTGGTACACTGTCCTATTCCCTCTCATGATTAGTACACTGTCCATTCACAAAACCCACTCTCCCATGTGCTGTGGGATGTCAGTCTATATGCTATGAATATGTGTTGCACTAATTGGTTGATAAATAAAAAGCTGATTAGCCAGTAGCCAGGAAGGAAGTATAGGTGGGATAAGCAGATGAGGAGAATTCTGGGAGGAGGAAGGGCTGAGTCCAAAGTCATGAGGCAGACAGAGAGGAAGCAAGATGACAAGGTAGAATAAAGAAACGGTACCAAGCCACATGTGTAAACATAGATAAAAATTATGGGTTGATTTAAGTACAAGAGCTGGTCAGTAATGAGCCTGAGCTAATGACTGAGAGGTTATAATTAATATTAAGCCTCTGTGTGATTATTTTATAAAAGGTTATGGGACTGTGGGTGAGAGATTTGTCCTGAACGTGGGCCAGGCAGGAAAAAGGAAGTCTTGCAACTATACCCATGATGATGACTCACTCCTCCATCATAATTGTTTGCTGTCCTATTACAATGTTTCACTCTCTCATAATAATGGTCCACTGTCCCATAACAATGGGCCACTCTCTGCCATGGGTGATGACATAAATACAACAGATGGCATTTAATAATTCACATGTCAACCCATCAGATTAATAACGCTCTGTAGCATGAATCTTAGAAGGTCTTATTAATAAAAATAAAACCTGAGGCCAGTTATTGGGGTGAACTCTGGAAGATCAGTGAAACAGAACAAGCCACAGCTAATCTCACCTGGCCAACTTCTCAGCTGATCCTGTTTCCGCAGACTGGAAGCTTCTGAGTCCCCATCCAAATGGATCTCAGCTGAACTGCTGCTAGAAAGCCTGAAAGCTTAACCAGCCAGATGCTTCTAGTTTCTGATCCTCACACCTTATATACCTTTCTGCTTTCTACCATCACTCCCTGGGATTAAAGGCTTGCTTTCTGGGATTAAAGGCACGAGTCACCATGCTTGGCTGTATCCTTGAACAGATTGATTTCTGCCTCTGCAAAGCTAGGATTAAAGGTGTGTGCTACCACTGCTTATCCTAAGTATCTAGTGGCTTTTCTGTTCTCTGACCCCAGATAAGTTTATTAGGGTACACAATATTTTGGGGAACACAGTACCACCACAATGCTCTAATGGATGAATCTCATTAATTAAGGCTTACGGGACCATGGACTCTGAAAACTGGTTGCTTTTTTGTAATTTTCTTTTTATGTTCCACTACATTTCTTTCTTAAAAGCAGCTATGGGTTCTCTCCCTTTTGTTTGTGTGTTTATGTCATGACTATACCCATCTACTGGGTGCACATATAGCTGTGGATGGTCAGGAAGATGATTTCTGCTTAAGATACATAATTTTTATGAACAGAAATCAAATAATACTAGGATATTTTTCATAACTCAGACTGACATAGAAAAGTAACATTATTCTCAGCTACAAAGATACTTTTTTACACATTTAGCTAATTTTATACTTCAGAGCAAATTCAAAATAGACCAGTTGCTCCCACAAAATATGTACAAGGGCAGGTTCTCAGGTGTCTATTGCTGTACCAAAGTCCGGTTGATAACATGAAAGCATAACTCCCTGTAGAAAATGACTTTCTATATGTATTCCTAACCTCAAAGTTCAGTCAACTAACTGTTTATTATTTATGTCCTGAATTTCTTTTCTTTTTTGCAGATTTTCTTTTTTAAATTTTTTCAAATTATTTTATTTTTTATTTAAAAGGTTTTTTTTTCCCATTTTATGTACCAACTAGAGTTCCCCCTTCCTCCCCTGCTCCCACTCATCTCCGACCTCCCCTGAATTTCAATGTCATTCTCTGTCTGGGAACCCTGACCACTTAGAACTACTTAATCACCATGCCTGATCAGTGTGAAATTACACACCTGACAGAAACTGTATGATTCCTTACATGTATCTCTTATTGTTTACTCAAAAAATGCTTTGTGACCCTGTAAATGTAACTCATTTTGGTCTGGAGTTTTGCTGTTGATAGAGATGTGTATAGTGAGAGCTATGTAGAGAGACCTAGAAAAGAAAGCTCTGTAGAGCTATGTAGAGAAGATGTGTGCAGAGAAAGCTGAGAAGAGAGGATGAATAGCTAAGTATAAGAGAGAGAAGTATAGAGAGAGCAGTAGATGTGTGTAGAAAGAGATGTGTAGTAGAGAGCTGTGTATGCAGGAGAAAGATTTGT
Organism: Peromyscus leucopus; assembly: GCF_004664715.2. Lineage (NCBI taxonomy): Eukaryota > Metazoa > Chordata > Mammalia > Rodentia > Cricetidae > Peromyscus > Peromyscus leucopus. Next base: position 4,429 of record NW_023504490.1, on the reverse strand, counting down.
GTGTAGGGGAGAGATATGTGTGTAGGAGAGGGATATGGGTAAAGAGAGATATGGGGAGGGAAGAGACATAGCTGTTGAAAGAGATGTGTGCAGAGAGAGCTGTGTAGAGAGGTGAGTACTTATGTAGAAGATAGAACTATGTAGAAAGTTGGAGCAGAAGCTGTGCAATGATGTATGTAGAAGGTATGTAGCTGTGTGGAGAATGTAGCTATGTGGAGACAAATTTTCAGAGATTTTTCAAGATGAATAAAAGAGAAAGTTACCATCAGAACACACATGTGTTTTTTCTTATTATCCCTCAGATAGAAAAGTCTAGCCTTTGCCACATTCATAGATTTTTTTTTCATACCTGGGTGTGCTCTTGGTGCAGGTTCTCTTAAGAAAACCTATCACAATCTCCTATCACAATTGGCTACTGTCCTATTACCCATCACAGTAGTCCACTATCTCATAAATATAGCCCATTGTCCTGTCCCCTATTGATGGATGATGTTGTTCTGTATTCTATGAATATGTGTTGCTCTGATTGGTTGATAAATAAAGCTGTTTGGCCCATGGTGAGGCAGAATAAGGTTAGGCAGAACATTATAACTAGAGAGAGAAGAAGGAGAAGGACAGAGCAGAGGAGATGCTGCTAGCTGCCACCAGGAGAAGCAAGATGTGAAAGTACCAGTAAGCCACAAGCCATGTGGCAAAGTATAGATTTATAGAAATGGGTTAATTTAAGATATAAGAGCTAGCTCGCAAAAATCCTGCCATGGTCATAGTTTAAAAAACTGTGTGTTTATTTGAGTCTGAGTGGCTGTGGGTCCAGTGGGTGAGAGAGATTTGTCCTGATCATGGGCCAGGGAGGGCACAGGAAATCTTCCAACTACACTCTATCACTTGTTTCACTTACATATCACAATCATTCATTTCCCCATCAGAATTATTTTCCATCCCTTGACAATGCTCTACTGTTCCATAATAATTGACCAATGGTCTATCTCCTATCACAATAACCTATTGTCTTATCTCAATGACCCACGGACCCATAACAATTTACTGTACCATCACAATATTGTACTGTAATTTCATTGTGGTACACTGTTCCATTCCCCCTCACAACTGAATCTCCTTTCACAATTTTCCACTCTTGCATAACAATGATTCAGTTAAATCACAGTGGTCCACTGTCTCATTATCAAGATTGAATTTTGTATAACAATGGTTCACTGTTCCATTAGAATGATTTACTGTCTAATCACAATGGTCCACTCTCCATTACAGTAATGCATTCTTAGATGACAATGACCCACTGTCCAATCATAATAATTTGCTCTCTAATCACAGTGATTCACTATCCTATTACAGTGGTCCACATTCCCATCACAAAGTTTTATGGTCACATTGTAATGATGCCTTTTCCCACACAACGATTCACTCTCACATCACTATGTCCCTCTGTCTCATCACAGTGGCCCACTGTACTGTTTGCTCACACAGTGATCTATTGTTCCATAATAATTAGCTACTGTCTCATCACAAATGTGTCAATGTACCATCACCATGTTCCACTAGCACATCACCATGGTCCACTGTTGTATTCCTCCCTAAGATTGGAGCATTATCTCTTCACATTGTTCCACTCTCCTATCACAATAATTCACTGTTCCTTCATAATGCACCAGTGTTCTATAGTAATTGACTACTGTGCTATCCCCCATCACAATGGTCCACTGTCTCATTACAAGGGTCCATGGACCCTTAACAATAATTCACTGTCCAACCACTTAACAATAACCCACTTTCCTTTTATAATGGTCCACTCTCCTATCATAATGGTCTACTCCTCTTAATTATGGATCAATATCCTATCTCCTTTCATAATGGTCGACCCTCCCATCACAATGTTCCAGTTCCATATCAAAATGGTCCATAGTATCTTAATTGTGATTCACTGTCCCATTACAGTGATCACTTTGCCATCATAAAATCCCTTTTCCAAGCACAAAGATCCACTTTTCCATAACGATGGTTCATTGTCATATCACAATGTTTCACTGCCCCAGGGTAATGGTGATTGCCCCCAAATCACTGTCCTATCACAATGGGACATTCTACAATCACAATTGGCACCTGTCTGATAACTATCATACACTGTTCTATTACTTATTTTTTTGTTCACTGCCCTGTCACCATGATTCACTTTCCCATCATAATGACTAATTGTTCCTTCACAATGCTCCACAGTTCCATTATAATTGACCAGTGTTCTATCTTCTATCACAATGGCCCACTGTCCCATGACTACAGTCCCAGATCATTAGCAATGATTCACTGTCCCACCAAATATTTCATTGTCACTTTGCTTTCCCTTCATAATAATTCACTTACCAATCACAATGTTCCACTGTTGTATATCAACCATCCACTGTTCTGTAACAATAATTCACTGTCTCATCAAATGGTTCACTGTCCCATTACAATGTTTTATTGTCCCTTAATAATGGTCCAATACTTTTTTTTTTTTTTTCCCGAGACAGGGTTTCTCTGTGTAGCTTTGCACCTTTCCTGGAACTCACTTTGGAGACCAGGCTGGCCTCGAACTCACAGAGATCCGCCTGCCTCTGCCTCCCGAGTGCTGGGATTAAAGGCATGCCACCACCGCCCGGTGGTCCAATACTTTGTTAACACTGTTCACTGTCCCATCATGTGATTCAGTATCCTATGACAATGCTCTGCTGTACCATAATGTTCTAATTTCTTATCCCCTATCATAACAATGTTCTCTGTCATTACAGTGATTTACTCTCTCATAACAGTAGTCCACTGTCCCTATTCAGTGGCCTATTTCTCATCACAATGATTCACTGTCACAAAACAATTATTCACTATCTCACCACAGTGGTTCACTTTCCCATCACAATGTTCCTCTGTATCATTACAATATTTTACTGTCTGTTCACTGTTGCCTACTGTCCTTTCACAATGGTCCTCACCATATCACAATGGTCCACTGTCCTATCCTCAATCACAATGGCATACTGTCCCTTCACATTGTCCCACCATCCTATTGCAATGGCCCACTGCTTTATTACAAGATTTAGAAGCTTAATCTCTAATGCGCCACTCTACACATCATGATGTTCTAATATCCAAACTTAATCTTCTATTGTCCCTTCACAATAATGATTTTCCCATCACAATGTACTGTTTTATGGCAGGCTCTAGTGTCCCCTTACAATGCTCTTCTGCCCAACATTTAATGGTATACTGTAATCAGACATTATAATGTATCTGATAAAATACTAATTAAATTTATTTTGATTGTATGTGAATCTGAATCACCCCTGCCTTTTTTAATATAACACTTTTTGAAGAGACTCTCACATGATGCAAATTGGATCATTCCATAGTTACACAGACATTGTTGGTGTGATTCAGAATTAAATCTGCCCCAGTCTTCCATTCCCTCAGTGTATAGAGGAAAATGATTCTTTCAATGCTCTGCCTGAATTCATATAAGAACCATCCATGGCAGAGAAGATTTGGAGCTATTGAATATATAATTTGGGCTATGGTTATATCAAAGTAAAGAATCACTTTCATAACTTCTACACAGAAATATCTTTAGAAATCAATGAGAAAATACTATTTTCCAAATCTTTTAATTACTACTTAAAGATACTTTTCAATAAAAATTATAAAAATGCTGAAAAAAATTATTGAGTAAAACTATTTTTTCCAGCAACATGAAGAAATGGGAGATGAAAATTTTCAAATGATTGATTTAAATACAGACACTTTGAGCATTTGGTTATTATATTTATGGCTCCATAGATACATAGATAAATTTGACAGAACATACATGACTCACTTACTGGGTATATACTGTGTTTCAAAGATAACTTATCTTTTGCAAATTGAAATTTCATGGTTACCCTGCAATCAGACCATGTATTACTACCATTTTTAGATTCTCATATACTCCCTGTGTGACCCTGTGTTAAATTTGGTCATTCTTCTGCAATTTTAAACTCTTTGCTAATTTAACGTCTTTCAGCTCATCTGTGATCAGCAAGCTTTATGTTCCTATTATAACCAAGGAACCACAAACTTCACTCATACAGGGCAGAAAATTAATCAATGAATGTTGGGTGGGTCCATGGGCCAAATATTCTCTCTTCTCTCTCCAAATTTCCTTAGGTCTTTCTAGTCACTGAGATAATATTAAAATTAAGCCAGTTATTATCCTCACAGTGACCTCGAAAGTGTTCCACAGATAAGCTGCTCTCATTTTAATTTAAAAGCTAGTGACAATTAAGCTTCATCAAGGAACTCATGAATAAGTCAATATGGAGAGAGAGAGAGAGAGAGAGAGAGAGAGAGAGAGAGAGAGAGAGCATAAATTGGAAGTTTCCATCAGTTTGTCCACCCCTCAAAGATC
>NW_023504489.1:0-15958 GCF_004664715.2 Peromyscus leucopus | reverse complement strand
TCTAGATGAAGAGGGCAATGTGGACTTTGGTATAGACACCAGAAGTAGAACTGGCACTGTACTGCAAGGGCAAAGTGTAACAAAGACCTTCAGTCCCCAGAACTGGTACTGGGAGAGGTCTAAGTTGGGAAGAAGGCCTATGTGTCCTCTGAATGTTCTGCTCCTTTTTATCACCACCGAGTACCACCCGTCCCGAGGAAACATACTCGAAGAGATTGAGGAGAATATCATAAAAGGGACCTATGACATTCCAGCTCATGTCTCTGGGTCACTTGAAAACCTAATTCACTAAAAGCTGACAGTTGCCACAGAGAGGAGGTCCTCCACTGAAGACCTTCAGCAGCATCCGTGGCTCATGAAATGGGCGGAAAACATCCAAAAAGATACCTATTTATATCCCAATGTCCTAGACACACTGTGGTCTTGGGTTTGATATCAATGCCATTGTGTAATCCTTTGTAAAGAGAAAATGCAATGAAATGATAGGGACATACCTAATAATCAAAGAGCAGTCACACAGGAGCTCTGTTTTGCACTTGGCTGCACCACCTCAGCCAAGTGAGTGACCTTGGAGTTGCCCCTCCCCCTTCCCCAGTTCATCTTTCTCTGGTCTTCACCTTAAAAAAAGGGCCAGTGAGCCCACCTTTGGCCTCTTTCACACCCAGCCCTCACACCAGCACCTGCCTGTTGTGCCAACAGCACCAGGGCAGAGGGTGGGCAGCAGTGCCTCCTTGCCTCTACGTTTTCCCCAGAAGAAGGCCCACATATAGCTATGCTCCCTATCAAGAGCTGGGCAGCCCCAAGTATCTTCAGCAGCATATTTTGGAAGAGGAAATGACCCAGTTCCTGGGCTGCATTTTGACATGGAAAAGGGCATCGCACCTTCTGATAATTGGGTGCTTCAAAAGACTGCACAATGGAATTAGGGATTATCTGTCAGGAGTGTGTTGCCTCCCTCAGGCTCCAAACACACAAGCTCACCCATAATATTTCCTCCAAATTTTATCGCCCCCGTAAGAGGCAGGGTTTAGAGCCAAGTGAGGAATTGGGCACATAGGTATTGCTATGCTGTCTTCCCAGTAATGCTTTTCTCGATAGCATCACTATATTTCAGACTTCATTTCCCCACGTACCTTTCCCTATATTGACATACCACTACACACTACCTTTCCAGAGAGCCTCTAATGTCCACCAATTCCACTTTCCTTTACATGGCTAAAGTTTCTAAAGTCATATTTCAGCTTTAACATGGAATGTTTGAATCAAGATTTATGCTTTTTCACCACAGGATATAAGAGATGTCTGTTCTCCCTGAGATGGCTTTGTTATATTTTTTTCTTTGCTTACACTTTCCAAGGAGTGAGTGGTGTATATTAAAGGAAGGTTCTTTTGTGCCCAAAGGAAAAATCCCTAGGGACTTGACCATGTCCCACTGCCAGTCAGTAAAAAGAAGTGAAAGCACTCAAAACAAAGCTTTCCTCCAGTACCTCCAGAGAGATTTCCCCCAGACAGCTCTGGGTTTGCTCCCAGCTCATCCTTTTCTACATAAACAGCCAGAGGCTGTAGGAAAAGGCTGAGTCCATCACCTGGATAGCAGAAGAGCTCACAATTTGGAGAGCTAGGCTCATTCACCCAGGACATTTTTAGAAGCTTCTTCTGAAGTCACTGCATTATGCTTGCCAGGATTTCCTGACCCAAAATAGACATCATGTTCAGGTCCTGCTCAGTTTTTGTAAAGTGTGGTGTCCTCATATTCTGCCTTCTGTCTTGGATTCCAGACAAAGAGGGACAGATGTGCAGAGTGTGACAGGGACCTCCTTGTAAGTTAGTCACAATTGGAACACACACCAGGCCGAAGTGATGGAGGAAGCTGTTCCCTTGGGATACTGCACATGGCTAGAAGCTACTAGGGGACATCTGGAGGACAGAGTGAGACAGTGAAGAGGAAATGTCTCTGGGGCCTAACATGGAAATAGTCACTATGTGCCATATACAGCCTACTGTGATTGGTCCATTTCTTACTGAGACCTCACTGTGAGGGCTGACTGTCCTGTATATAAGGCTTTGGGCTGGCCTGCAGTTCTGTCACTACAGACCAGGGAGCTGAATTCAGTTATTGTGGAACTTTTTCACTGCTATCTAGCTTTTTAGTTGTTGAGTTGCTGCTTCAAAAAGATCTGTCTGCACAGGAGCACAGTGACCACACAGGCTCATGGCCTGTCAGTCCTAAATGAAGAACCTCAAAATTCAAAACATGGTCCTACGTACCATCAACCAGGGTGCATTTGGCTCTGTAACTGGCCTATCATCGCCTCACAGGCACCCATTGAGCAAAATCCTTCGGTCATGAAATGGAAAGAAAACATCCCAAGTGACACCTAATTAGATCCAAATGTCCTGGACACACTGTCGTCTTGGCTTTAATATCAATGCCAGCTTGTAATCGTTTTTAAAGAGAAAAAACAATGAAGTGATGGAGACATACTTCATCATCAAAGAGCAGTCACACAAGGATCTCTGGTTTGCACTTGGCTGCACCACCTCAGCCAAGTCAGTGGACCTTAGATTTGCCCCTCCCCCTTCCCCAGTTCATCTTTCTATCTCTCTTCTTCACCTAAAACAAGAGCCAGTGAGCCCACCTTTGGCTTCTTCCACAGTCAGCCCTCACCAAAGCACCTGCCTGTTATGCCTACAGCACCAGGGCACAAGGTGGCTAGAAGTGCTGCCATGGCTGTACGTTGTCCCCAGAAAAAAAGCCCCACTTGTAGCTATGCTCCCCATTCAGAGTTGTGGCTGCCCCAATTATCTACAGCAGCATATTGGAAGAGGAAATGACCCGCACCTGGGCTGGACTTTGATATGGAAAAGGCTTTGCCCTTTCTGAACATCAGGTGCTTCAAGAGACTGCACAAAGGAATCACATATTGCCTGTCAAGAGTGTGCTGCTTCTCTTGGGCTGCAAACACATAACCCATCCTATGTTCACCAATGAAGTCGCTCCCCTGAAAGAGGCCACCTGCAGTGAGGAACTGGCCATGCAAGAATTGCCTATGCTGGCTTTCCCAGCATGCTTTTCTCTATAGCATCACTATATTTCAGACTTTATTGCCCAAGCTGCCTTTCTCTATATTGGCATGCCACTACAAACTACCATTCCCATACTGCCTCTCATGTCCACAACTTCCATTTCCCTTTACATGGCTAAAGTTTCTAAAGTCACATTTCAGCTTTGACATGGGAGGTTTGAGTCAAGATTTATGCTTTTTTCTACCTAGGAAGGACCAAAAGGTTGAGGCTTGGGGCATGCTGCCTTGTGCCTCGACTCCACCTGTCACTGGAAGAGTCCAAACTAGCCTGAGTCCCTACCTAACTCCCTCAGAACCACAGGGCCCTGGGTCTCTATGCTTTCTACTTAAGATGCCCAGGCCATGGGAATACCACAGGCAGCTGCTCTGAACATGTTAGGAAAGTTTGCCTGAGGATCACCACTCTGCTGTGCAGAATGTCTCAGTGTATCTCCTGCCATCTGAAACAGTGTTCCCTTTGAGCACAGGACTGCTTCCCTTCTGCTGCTGCTCCTGTGCCCTGGTGGTTGGGGATGGCCTTTTGGTTCTCCTCCTTTCGGAGTTGAGCTGTTAGAAATGCCAGGAGGAGATAAGGTCCCTATCGAGTACCACATCTCCAGCCGTGGGCTACAAAATGGAAGTTAAACCCCAGCTTGTGGCAGTTAGGGCTTGCCCATCCCCCAAAGTTCTGCCCACCAACACCTTTTCTCAGAGGGGGCGTGTCTTAGCCTCCCTTCCATATTCATTCTCTGATACCAAAGCATCCACTGTCCCTGATGACCTATGGATAACGTAGATGTCTGTCCTAGGTTACTTTCTACTGATGTGCCAATCACCAGGACCAAAAGCAACCTGAGGAGGAAAGGGTTTATTTGGCTCACACATCCTGATCATTGACCATCATTGAAGGGAAGTCAAGGCAGGAACTCAAGTAGGGCAGGAACCTGGAGGCAGGAAGTGAAACATATGTTGACTGGCTTGCTGAGCTGGCTTTCCTATACAACTCAGACTTCCTGCCCAGTGGTGCCACATCCTCTAGTGGACAACCACCCTCCCATACCAGTCATTAATCAAGAAAATACCAGCCTGGGCAGTGGTGGCCCATGCCTGTATTCTCAGCCCTTGGGAGTTAGAGGCAAGTGAAACTCTGTGAGTTCAAGGCCAGCCTGGTCTACAAAGTGAGTTCCAGGACAGGCTTCAAAAGCTATGCACAGAAACCATGTCTCAAAAATAAAATTAAAACAAAAAACCCACCCACTTTCTAATAGGCTATAGACAATCTGATGGAGGTTCATCCTCAGTCACAGTTCCCTCTTTGTCGATGTCTAGCACACTCTGGCACCACACAAAGGAACAGATCAATTCTATATCCAGAAGAAAAGTCACCAAACGCAGGGTGCTCTGGTAGAACACCTGTCAGAAAGCAGCTGCCAGTGGCTGTGGAGCTGGCCAGGACCTGTATGGAGCAGATTTAGACCTGGAGGATTGCCTACTGGAGCTCAGGAGGGAACAATGTGGACACTGTGCTCTGTCTGGCACAGGTCTGAGAGAGGCCCATGGCTCTGATCGGCCTGCTAGAGACAACTAGAGGCAGAGAAGGATTCAGTCAGCCTGATGTTCCCCATCCTGATTCTGTGTAGGAAACAAGAAAGCCTTGAATAAGTGAAGTCCTAAGGAAATGTATATTTAGACTTGGATGGGGCCATCTAGGACTCAGAGACCAACTGTGCACCCATCAATAGGCAGAGCCATCACCCATATGGTCCAGGCTCAAGAGGAATGGCCACACTTTCCTTGGTAGTCAAGCATGATTGTTTACCAATGACTGACCAGTGTGTGCAGACCAGCAACTGTAGTTTCTTCCTCCTCCGGGGTGTTTCCAGCCTGAGTCTGCTCATGTACAGAGACCTCCATCCAGTCTAGCTGATCTCCCCCTGTGCTGTACCTAATGAACAGGCCCATGATCCCGGTAGCCATACGCCTCATTAGAGAACCCAGCTGAACCCAGCTTCACCGTCTATGTGTCTGTGTGTCTGTCCTTGCTTGGATCCCTCTCCATCATGGGATCCAATCTGTGAGGGACTTGACACTCTAGACACATCCTTTACAACCTACACCCTGTCTCTAACCCCACAAAGGGCCAGGTGGTTCTTATGGGCTTGCCATGAACTGTGTAGGCTTCCAGGAATTTAGAGAAACAGATGAGCTGCCTGCTCTCCTGTCAATCAGAACACCCCAAACCACGTTAAGCACACCAGATCCAATCCTTGAGCATGCTTCAGAGTTGAAGCACTCAGTGGTACCAATAGGCCTGGGTCTCTGTTTTAGGTTTGTTATTTGAATTTTTTCCTGTTTAATTAAATGGTCTACTTTATTATTTTGGGGATTGACTCATCGATTTATTAAGCTTCCTGTCACATACAACTCATGAGTTTGTGGTGTACAACTTGGGGAATTTCTAACCTGTGCCTGGAATTGAACATCCATTGGGACCATTATTTCATCCACTGGATTATTTCAGAATAATTTACAAAATCTTTAAGTGTAGCTGAAGAAACTCTAACCCTTACAAGTTCTCTTGTTCCTGTCCAACACACCAACCCTTCACAAACACTAGGGTCTCATCAGTATAGATTTGATTATAACCTCTAATCTCGAATTACTTTAGCTTTTATGTGTGTGTGCATGTGAGTGTGTGCTTGTACAAGTGAATTAATCAGCTTTGTCCTGAGGATTTATCTTAGGCCTATTGACAATCTGCACTCTGACCATTCAGAGTTCGGAATACACTGCGGGTTACTAGGCAATCTGCCCATGCTAGCCTAGAATTTTTCTGTCTGTCTAGCACCCTTGTAACAGACAGAGTGTCTGAAAAGTTGGCTTATGTGGTTGATGAGGGAATGTGACGATAAAAGATAAACTCTCTGTTCTGCCACAGTTTATTAACAGTATATTACTAAATATATTACTACATATTATATTACTTAACATATGACCTCATGCAAATCGAAGTTAAGCACATGTCCAGGGACAGAAATGATATGATTTATGTTTTGGAACTGCTAATTGAGTTCTATAGAATCTTGAAGCCTGACCACCAATGGCCTGACAATTCTTTTTTTTTTTTTTTTTTAAAGTTTCTCAAGACAGAGTTTCTCTATGTATCCACCATGGCTATCCTGGAACTAACCCTGTAGACCAGGCTGTCCTCAAACTCACAGAGATCTGCCTGCCTCTGCCTCCCGGGGGCTGGGATTACAAGCATATGCCACTACCGCCTGGCCTGACTGAATTCTTTACTCACTGACTTCTTGCCTTTTTTCTGGAACCTGTCAATTGCTTGGGCTGGCCCCTGGCAGCTGTCATTATTGCAGGAAGTCAGAGAGTTCTAGGATGTTCTCAACCTTCTTGTGCATCTACCATGTCTGGACCCCACTGAGTGGGACACACATACATATACATCCAGACACAGGAGCTCACACACATCCAAACCTTTCACCTTGATCTCCAGTGTCTTGGACAAACAAGCTTCCGTATTTCAGTTCTCTTCCTGATGCTTTCCCAAGACACATACAGGGACCCACTGCCATGACCCTCAGTGATTGAGCAGGATCTCCAGCCCATCCTTCCCCCTCTGCTAAACTCTGCATTCCCTCCATGGGCTGTGACAGAGAGGGCACAGGTGGGACTCCTGTGAGGGCGGAAGGGCATTTGACTTCTCAGCACTGCATCCACCACTGGAAGTGAAAAGCTTATTGGAGAGGGCTGCCTTGCTTTTGAATCCTGCTGCCTGTCTAGTGTTAGGTCTTCCTAGTCTCTGAAGTGATCATGTTCCACACATGATATCTGAATATGAGATATTTGAGGGCAGAAGGAGGAAATCACTAACCAGCTGTGTTCAGTCCAGTTCTCTAGTGGGCCAGCTGCCTCCCTGCTTAGGGCATTCTTGCCTGTAAGACCCTCAAGCACGTGTGCAGACAATCACACACAGTTAGGCACAGCAGCCCGGGGGGGGGGAATTCAACTCCAGATGTGAGCACTCTGCTTTCCCCTCCTCAAATGGAACTAAGTCAGGGTCTTCAGCAGACTTGCCTCAGGGTCAGTCAATACAAGGAAAAAGAGGGAGAGAAAAATCAGTGGGATAGTGTGTGATCTCAAAGGGGTGGGTTCTTTGCCCAACTGGGGAGCTCCACATTGGTAATCCATTTGTGACTTGGAAAAGGGAAAGGAAGCAGATTGTGAGGAATGACTCCAGCTTTAATGGAGACTTCTGTGGCTCACTTTTCTTCTTGCCATGGGAAGACACCTGAGAAAAGAAACCCAAGAAGGAGGGTGTGTTCTTGCTCAGACTTTGATTGCTATAAACATCCTGTCCAATTTATACTTGTCCATCTGGACAGAAGGAAAATGCATATGCTTTTAACTGTAATCTGTAGTTCTTGTTGGGTCACAAAGGTATGAGTCCACTTCTGCTGTTTTTTACAGATACCCATCACCTGCTTTGTCTGTGATATGGATTTCAGTACAGATTGATAATACTAACTTATCTAAAACTTTTTTTTTTTTTTTTTGGTTTTTCGAGACAGGGTTTCTCTGCGTAGCTTTGCGCCTGGCCTGGAACTCACTTGGTAGCCCAGGTTGGCCTCGAACTCACAGAGATCCGCCTGTCTCTGCCTCCCGAGTGCTGGGATTAAAGGCGTGCGCCACCACCGCCCTGCTTTTATTTAAAACTTTTATGTCATATTGTAAGATAGTTTCTATAGGCCTCAGAGGATTAAAAGAGTCATAAAACTTCGATCAATTCACAGATGTCAGAAGGACCCCAGATAAGTACAGCTTATTCGTAAGGATGGTAATTTTTCTCTCTCTTGGCCTTGGGACCCCTGTTCTTCCCAGTTACTAAGGATGTGAGCCTTAGGGTTCCAAATAGGTTCATCAATTTTAACTTCTGTTCCTAGTTTACATTTGTCTCAACAGATTTCCCCTTGGCTGTCAGTCACCTCCAAGCTTCAGTTGCTGACTACATTGCTCTGGACGATTGTGAGCTCCGGACTAAAGCTGACATGGACCAGCCCAGCCAACCTGATTTGTTCCCTGTCTCTACAGGGTCAGATAACCACATGCTTCTGATAAATGCCTCAATGCCCAGCCTTTGACTAACCTTTTTGGGGCCCTGACAATGGTGCCCCAATGCCAGGTCGAAGCAGCTCCAGAAGAAAATATTTCGTCCCATATTCCCTGTCCAGAGAAGGCTGAAATGCTGGGTCAAGAAGAAACTCCCTGGCATAGGGGCAAGATGGCCAACTATAATGCTCATTGACATACCATGAAAATAGGTTCAGAGTTGTCAATTGATAAAGTTATTAACTGAAATGGCTCTGCAATAAGATAAGAGACTTGACATTCTTTGTACAGAACCAAAGAGGTGTAACATAAGATTCTAATCTGGTTGCATTCAAAGATCAGAACTACAAGGCCTTAGGAATGAGAGTAGATAAAGATGTCACTGCCCTAGAAAAATCTGTTAGCTAATGGTTTGAGGGACCCCATGCCCTTGCATCCCTGGACAGGTAGGACTCATGATTGAGCCCTATCTTTGATACCTGTGAAGGGGGGAAGGTTGAGGGTCCAGCACAGCTTGACCACACAGCAGCCATGACAGGCTTAGGGGCCCAGACACAGCTTCTGTGACAGGCTTACTGGCAGGCAACACCCAGATCCAGGAAAAGCCATAAACTGACATCACCCAGGGATCCACTGAGGGATGAGGAATTAACTGACATCCCAAACATGCCAACCATTAGATAAGGTGGCCAGATGTCCCTGAGTCTAGCACAGACCTATTGTTGTTTTTCAGATACCCCTAGACAATTGTCAGCCAGTCAGTGCCTGGACCCTGGAAATCCCCTCATCCTAACCTCTGCTATGATAAAAACTCTACCCTTATTGAGGTTAGAGCTCTCTGCTGTCACCACTGTGAGGGACAGAGACTGAGCTTGAAATAAAGGCTCTTTGCTTTACATGTGGAATTAGATCTCCTTGGAGGTCTTTTGGGGGTTCCCATGATCTGGGCATAACAGCTGAGAGATTGTGTGGATAATCAGTACACACCACCACAACCACAACTACACCTCACACCACCACCATTATCACCATATCCACTATATTCCTACTAAGAAAACACTTAACTACCACAACCACTTATTATGCTACCAACTTCTTAGAGACACTGCCACTTCTCAGTCTGCTGAACAGGAAGGAAGTAGACTCTGAGTGAGAGTGAGAAAGCAAAAGAAACTCCATTTTAAAGAAAACTTCATGTCTAGAAATAATAAGATAAAAGCTGAACCAAGTTTCAGAGACACAGACACCCACCTAAGACTCCAGTCAAGGCTGCTCCCCGCCCACCAGGGTGGGTAAGCTGCTGGCCAAGAAATAGCTAAAACAAAGGCTTAATCCATCAAAGTCTCCAACAGTACTGGGAGAGTCTCCAAACGTATTTGGTTTTCTATAGTTCTTCTCTTGGCTATATGTTCCTGTTAACTGACGTGTGACCCTGTGATGGGAAGGCTTGAACCCCTTAGTCTTCAGTTTTTCCCTTTAAAAACCCTTCATTCTGAGAGCTCAGGGCCATCCTCCTTTACCTGGTTAGCCAGTGTGTTGGATGTGGACCAAGCCCGGTTTACATGTTTTAATAAACCCCTTTGTACTTGCTCGGGATATTGGCTCTGTGGTGGTCTTGCTTGGGGGTCTTGCTACACGGGCACAAGACTCGGAGGCAGGAATACTGGCTGGGTTCTGTCAACTTGACACAAGAGTTACAAGGGAGAGGAAACTGAGAAATTGCCTTCACCACTTTGTCTGTGGGCATGGCCATGGGCCACCTTCTTAAACACAGATAAGGCCCTTCGAGCTCCCTGTGGGCGGTGCCAGCCCTGGGCAGTGGTCCTGAGTCATATGAGAAATCAAGCTAAGCAAGTCATGGAGAACAAGTCAGTAACTTTCCCCCATGGTTCTTGTCTCTGCTCCTGCTTGAGTTCTTACCCTGACTATTCTCAGTGATGGGCTTTGAATGGAATATGCAAGCTAAATATATCCTTTCTTCCTAAGATGCTTTTGGTCTTGGTGTGGGACAACAGGCAGCTGGATGGTGGTTCCACCACCGATAAAGAAACCATAAAGTGCCCTAGTCCATTGCTTTAGGCGGAGGAGTTGCGACCTGTGATGGAGAAGATGAGCAGGATCAGAAAGATGAGTCAAGACAGAGTGGCCATTTTAATTTGGTCACTCAGTTCGCACCAGTCCTTACGAGCTAGTTTATGTTTTTCTCTAAGAAAACAAGAGCTTGGCCTCTGATTGAGAGACATGATCCTGTCCCCCAAATGGAGTGACTCTCAGGAACTGTGAGATAGGAATGACTGGAAACGGTTGGAGAAGCAGACAGGAGGCTGCAGCCATGCTCTAGGAATTGTCCAGGACAATGGTCCTAAGGTCAATCAGCACCAGGATCACAAAGTAGAAATTCAGATCTCCTATCTATAAGGAGCTCAGTCATCATAGGAGTTTCCCAGAACTCCTTGAGGTCAACAGGCATGACAGGAACCTAGAGCCCTTCCCCACTCCCAACCTCCTCACTACCTCCTCAGATAGAGTAAGTCCATGCCCAGAGACGCCCGGAGGCCTCCTCCTACTCTCTGGGAGTTCATATTTAATGTGGCCTTTAGTCAACACTGGAAGCAAACCGCTGGGGCCAGGCCTGGGACTAACAGGTTCAGGCTAGAGAGTGGCCAAGCACTCCCCATGCCATGGATCTTCCTGCCTTTAGTTCCCTGCTGGTCCCAAGAACAGAAGACTGTAAACATGGCTTTGACAAATCCCTAATGACTTTGCCTCTCTCCAGGAGACCTGTTCAAAAGGTACCTCATCCTCAAAAAGCCAAAAATGGTTTGAGGTACACAGAAGCCAAGGACAAAGGCCACTGAAGACTGTGCTGGCTGTAATTTGTAGATGAGATGATATCCATCTGTCTGTCTGATCCACTGAAGCAGAAGCTGGTGGAGACTAACCTTATTTTCATGAGAAGGGGAAAGGTACCTGGGGCACAACATGAAGCCAGTCACTGTGGGCTATAGATAGCCTGCTGTGATTGGTCCATTTCTCACTCTGACCTCACAAGGGGCAACTGTGAGTCATGAGGGTCCCCTATATAAGGCCGTGGGCTGGGCTGGAGCTCTGTCCTAAAGAGCAGGGAGCTGACTTAGGTGACCTGTGGGACTCTCATAGCTATCTGGTTAGTCGTTGAGCTGAGACTTTGCCACCACCTGTCTGCACGGGAGCACAGTGACCACCTAGCCTCATGGACTGCCATCCCAACACCGAGAGCCTGAACAGCCAATATATGGTCCAATTTCCCATCGGCCACGGTGGATTTGGCTCTGTGCAGCTGGCCTACCATCGCCTCACAGGCATCCCGGTGGCAATCAAAGTGATAGAAAACCTCGAGGAAGACCTCCGCTTCATCGTATCTGAGATGATGGCCCTCGAAAGACTGCACCACCCCAACATCATTCGCCTCTTCCAGGTGCTGGTAACAACAGAGTATATCTACTTCATCACGGAGTTGGCCCCGGGAGGAGACTTGCTCCGAAGAGTGAAGAAGGAGGGCAGGCTGCAGGAGGAAGAGGCACAGAAAATATTCGGGCAGATCCTGTCAGCCATCAAGTATTGTCATGACCTGAACATCGTCCATCGAGATCTGAAGCCCGCAAATATCCTCCTTGATGAAGAGGGCAACGTGAAGCTGGCAGACTTTGGCCTCTCCACCAGTTGGAGACCTGGAACTCTACTGCACCAGAGATGTGGGACCAAGAGATTCAATGCCCCAGAACAGGTCCTGGGGTTGGGCTATGATGGGAAGAAGACAGATGTGTGGAGTCTGGGTGTGCTACTGTATTTGATCACCACCGGGAACCACCCCTTCCAAGGAGACACCATGGAAGAGATCGAGGGGAAGATCGTCACAGGTAGCTATGATATTCCAGCTCACGTCTCTGGGCAACTGGAAAATTTAATTCATCAAATATTGACAGTTGACCCAGAGAGGAGGCCCTCCATTGAAGACCTTCAGCAACATCCATGGATTAAGTGGAAAGAAAACATCGCAAGTGAAACCTTGTTAGATCCCAAGGTTTTAGACACACTCTCTGACCTCGGCTTTAATAGGAATGACGTTTTGGAATCCCTGCAAAACAACAGATACGATGAGTTGATGGGGACATATCTGATTATCAGAGAGCAGGCCCGCAAGGTCCTGCCCCTTGAGCTTGGCTGCAACACCTCAGTCACGTCTGTGGACGTTGGAGCTGCGCCTCCTGTGTCCCTAGTATGTCCCTCTGTCTCTGGTCTTCCCCCAAAACGGAGGGCCAGTGAGCCCACCTTTGGCCTCCACCACACCCAGCCTTCACACCAGCCCCTGCCTGTTGTGCCAGCAGCCCCAGGGCAGAAGGTGGCCAGAAGTGCCTCCATGCCTATATGTTGTCACCAGAAGAAGAGCCCCACGTGGAGCTCTGCCACCCTATCCAGAGGTGAGACTTCTCTGAGTGTCTCCAGTAGCATACCAGAAGAGGAAACCACTCCATCCTCTAGAAATGACTCTGACATGGAAAATGCACAGAACCCTCAGAACATCGGGTGCTTCCAGAGACTGTGCAAGAGAATCAGGGCCTGCTTCTCCAGATTATGCTGCTTCTCGGGGGATCAAGAGACACAAGTCCAGCCCATGTTCAATAACAAAGTGGCTCCTGCGACAGAGACAGGATGAAGATGCCAAGGAACTGGGCATGCAGGTTTTAGAGGGTGCTTATGTGCTTTGCATTTTATTTTCTCTGACTTTTCACCGAAAAAGCAGAAATGTACATGTTTGTTTTGTGGGGTCCAATGGGATGTTCAGATGTATTTCTACACCAGCTGGATTAAACCCTACCACTTAGCATACCTCCTCAGGAAGAAATCCTGCTGGAACATACTCAGGTGGTGTCTGATGTAACTGAACTAGCAGAAGACACCAAAGACTGTGTTCATAGTGAGGTGGGTGGTGGGTGTTGTGCTGTGGAGCTGTTGTCCACAGGGAACAGATGTTCATATAGAAGACTCTGCTTGGGGATCTAGGGCCTGAAAGAATGACTATGGTCAAAGCCCAAAGGGCAACTTCAACATCCCCCTACAGTTCAAGTGGACAGGCAGAGTGTGGGAAGACCTGTGAGGCCTGATGTCACATTGAAGAGGCTGCTGTGGGAGGCTGAGCTGGATCCCAGTTCCTGCATACCCTGGGCACCCAGTCTAGACGAGATGTCTGCATTGTCACAGCACTCTCTACCGTGGCATTCCGGGAGAATGTCCTCAAAGGACAGAGGTTGATTACAAAAGATCCACCAATTTCCAATCCTCAGTCTTTCACATCTGAGGAGCATGGAGGAGGAGACTCTACTGATCTTTTCATGGCGGTCATGTGACCTAGATCCTTGTATTTCATGGGCATTGTGTCCTCAATTGTGGGATCTCTGACTACAAAGGCAGGTAGTTCATAGTTGCTGAGGGTCATGCCTTCTAGAGCAAGACTTTACTAGAAAAACAAGGTCAAATCTATCACCTAAGCAAGAGATGGAGAAGGGATGTGAGGCCATCGTGTGTAAGGAAGAAAAGTCCCAATGGAATCCTATGTGATGATCTGGTACCTGGCAGAGGGACTACGGTCAAGGCTCAAAGGGGACACCTCAAGATCTCCCTGCAGTTCAGGAAAACAGACAAAAAGTAATGAACTCTGACCTACATTCTGATAGCATAGTGTGGGGCATCAACCAGGTCTGGACACAAGCATCTGCAGACGAAAGTCCAGATAGTTAGTGTCTCCTGCTGCATGTCCAGTTCATGGGACACTGGGCAACCAAGAAGTCATTATGATTATAGTGCCACAGGAGTCTCCACGGGGACCTAACTCCATTCTCAAGAGCAGAGGAAACTGGGATAGCATTCCAAAGCTTCTGATGATCAGGCAAGAAGCACTCATGGTGTCTTTTAGCCCTACATCCCAAGAAGAAAATAAACTCATTCTCATGGGGCACTAATGCGGGCCCTTTTTCTCCTACCTTCCTCCATGTATTCTATGTCCAATCACCCAGAAGAAATTTCCCTACAGCACTCACAGTAGAACCATGCTCCAGATTTTGGGAAACACAGTTGGGATGGTTTTCTGGGCCTCTCTGTCCTCCCATGACTTTATGGACATTTATAATGTGTGCAGTCTCTGGAAGGTCGTGTGCAGGCTGGGATTGAGCTGGGGCTTTGCCACCATCTAATGCAGAAGCCCTTATGCCAATATGTGACCCTGTTGACAAGGTTGTTCTGCTCTTCAAGCCGATGTTATTATTCACCTGCCTCCATATAAACACAGTACAGCATGCCCTTACTTTGTGCTACAGTTATTATGGTGACGTAAAGAGAAGAAGGACTTTGACAGTAGGAAGTAGGATGGGAAGACTTCGTGAGGCCCAGCTGTACCTGGGAGGTAGACAGCGAAACCAACAATACCCTCTTCAGACCTGCTTTCTATACTGGTGTCCTTGTACCGAAGCTCTGTCACAGAGAAGGCAACAATTTCTCCCCAAAACTCCTTCAGCCTTCATTCTGAGTCTTCTAGATGGGAAGAACCTGGAGAAGGGTCTCTCCAGATGTGTCAGAGGGTGGCCCTATGACCTGGGTCACAACTTATCTTGGGATTTTATTCCAGGTGTGGGCTGTCTGATAGAGCTGGACTCACAGTTCTAGCCATGCAGCCTCTTCCTCACTTTCTGGAATGTGCCTGCTCCTGGCGTGTGCCTGCTCCTGTCCCCCTGTAGCATCATGGAGGTGGTCCTTTCTCCACAGCTCTGACCCCATTTTACCTACAAGCAATGAGAGAGAAGACTGGGACTGAAGTTTGAGGCCAGCTTCTGGGCTTCCTTTGTGCAATGATCTGAGCTGTTCTTTTGTCAGTTGTCATTGGATGGACATGGTCATGTGACAGGCCCTCAGGAGGGGCTGGATCCCAGGAGCAGTAGTCTGGTGTCCAAGCTGTCCACAGGGAGCTGGCACTCTGAAAGAGTCCAGGACAATCAGGAAGACAAAGGTGCTGAGGTAAGTCACATGAAAACAGGTATAGAGAGTCACAGACCTCAGAGGGTCCATGGAAGAACAGAGAGTTGGAGGACACTGACTTGTCTGAAGGTCACAGCTGGACATAGCCTGGGAAGAAAGAAGGGATGAGACAGATGGATTTCAGAGCAGCCCTGTGGCATGCTCCACCCTGGATGGCCGCATCTGATGTCTCTCTGTCATAGTGAAGTGCTTATGGGCACTGAAAACACATTTCTTACAATTGAAGTTTTCATGAAATGGTGTTCTGGAAACTATTGGCTCTCAGGACCTTGGAGTGTTGGCAGTTCCAAAGGGCCATAGACCTGTAGTACAACCTGCTCTTTTGCTAGTGATGGGAACAGCAGGTGAGGGGATAGAACTGTCGGAAACATAAGAGTCTGAAGTCAGCCTGAGAGAGTAACTGTGGTGGACTCCCGGCATTAAGAGGCCTTGTTCCTTCTGTGGAACCCCACCATTCTTCACATATACCTGTAGGATTTTCAGAGCCAGTGATCATGCCAGGTAAAACATGTCACCAGGCAGCCCTCCTGGACCTGGCTGATACCTAAGCCCTGATGCTCTTTTCTGTCCCAAACAGACACTCAGTAACCTTGAGGAGACCCATCTCGGTACAGGATTTTTCTTTCTACTCTGAAGAGAAGGCACTGAGTGGGGCAGGTGGGATGCATCCCCCAATCCTCTCTACTCTGACCTGCTCTCAC
>NW_023504488.1:0-50000 GCF_004664715.2 Peromyscus leucopus | reverse complement strand
TTGTCCCAAGTATCTTCAGCAGCATATTAGAAGAGGAAATGACCTGGTCCCTCACCTGGACTTTAACATGGAAAAGGCCTCGCCCCTTCTGAACATCAGGGGCTTCAAGAGACTGCACAGGGAATTAGGACTTGTCTGTCAAGAGTGTGCTGCCTCCCTCGGGCTCCAAACACATAAGCCCATCCTATGTTCACCAATAAAGTGGCTCCTCTGAAAGAGGCAACCTGCAGAGCCCAGTGAGGAATTGGGCAGGCAGTTATTGCCTATGCTGGCTTTCCCAGCATGCTTTTCTCTATAGCATCACTATATTTCAGACTTCATTTCCCAACCTGCCTTTCTCTATATTGGCATGCCTCTACACACTACCTTTCCCAAAGTGCCTCTCATGTCCACCACTTCCATTTCCCTTTACATGGCTAAAGTTTCTAAAGTCACATTTCAGCTTTAACATGGGAGGTTTGAGTCAAGATTTTTGCCTTTTCACCACAGGATATAGGAGATGTCTGTTCTCCCTGAGCTGGCTTTATTATTTTTTTTCTTTACTGACACTTTCCCCAGGGCAAGTGGTACATATTCGAGGAAGGTGCTTTTGTGCCCAAAAGAAAAAATCAGTGAGGACTTCCTCATCTGTCCCATCCAGTCAGTAAAAAGAAGTGAAAGCACACAAAACAAAGCTTTCCTACAGTTCCTTCAGAGAGACTCCCTCCCAGACAGCTCTGGGTTTGCTCCCAGCTCATCCTTTTCTTTACAAACAGCCAGAAGCTGTCAGGAAAAGGCTGAGTCCATCATCTGGACAGTAGAAGATCTTCCAATTTGGAGTACCAGGCTCATTCACCCAGGAAACATTTAGAAGCTCCTTCTGCAGTCAGTGCATTATGCTTGCCAGGATTTCTTGAGCCCACATAGACATCATGTTGGGTCCTGCTCAGGTTTTTGCAAAGTGTGGTGTCCTGTCATTTTTCTGCCTTCCTTTCTTGGAATCGAGACAAAGAGGAACAGATGTGCAGAGTGTGACAGGGACCTCCTTGTAGGTAGTCACCATTGGAGCACACACCAGGCTGAAGAGAGAGAGGGAGCTGTTCCCTTGGGACACTGCACATGGCTGGAAGCTAGTAAGGGACTCCTGGAGAGGACAGAGTGAGACAGTGAATCTGGGCAGCAGCCAATTCCATTTTCAGGAAAGCAATGCCAGAAGTGGCCAGTTGGTCGTAAGGAGGAATTTGTTCTGGGGCGAACCACAGCCAAGTAAAATTAGCCTCTAATGGAGTCCAATCTGTAGTAGAGATTCCTGGGAATGGCTCACAGAGAGAAGAGTCAAGTCTCACTCAATGAGTGAGTAGAGATCTTTTTTTTTTTTTTTTTTTTTTTTTTTAATTATTCTTCACCTTGTTCCGGCTGAGTCCTGTATCCCCACAGCACTCAGGGGCTCATACCCCTCATCCTGTACTGCATATAATCCACCCCAGAACACAGGGACTGGCAACAGTAAAGGCTTATGTAGTTGCCAGTTGGCTGGGCATGACTCTTGTGTCCTCAGCATGTGCAATGAAGAGCATCAGGGTGGATCTCTTAATTCGTGGCTGCTGCTTGGCATCAGGCTGCAATCACCCTGTTTTTCTGAAGGCTGTTTTTCCACATGTATCAGTACAGATTCCAGAACCTGGCCAGAATACCAACGCCTACAAATGTCTACAAGTCTACTATATCCTGTTGTTTGTAGGTGGCACACTGGAGCTGGCTGGTTGAATTGAGCTTCAGCCTTGCAGTCAAGCATAGTTTAGAGGAACATGGAGAAGGCCCGCAGGGGTGCTTCATTCTTGAGGGCACTGTGGGATGTGATAACAGCACATAGAAGGGCAAGGCTGAGGTCCCAACCCATAGACATTTAGCCCAGGCAGGATTAATGCAGGCCTGGTGCCCATCCAGACCTTCTGCCCACACAGCAAGGCTGTATACAATCCTTCCTTTTATTCTGAAGCTATGCTTTGAGTCTTCATTTGGAGAAATGGTTTGTTCCCCTGGTGCGTGGGGATGGCCATTTGGTTCTCCTCCTTTGGGAGTTGAGCTGTTAGAAATGCCAAGAGGAGATAAGGTCCCCATCTGAGTACCACATCTCCAGCAGTGGGCTACATAATGGAAGTTAAACCCCAGCTTGTGGCAGTTAGGGCTTGCCCATCCCCCAAAGTTCCCACCAACTGCCCACCAACACCTTTTCTCAGAGGGGGCGTGTCTTAGCCTCTCTTCCATATTCATTCTCTGACACCAAAGCATTCACTGTCCCTGATGACCTATGGATAAAGTAGATGTCTGTCCTAGGTTACTTTCTATTGATGTGCCAATCACCAGGACCAAAAGCAACCTGGGGAGGAAAGGGTTTATTTGGCTCACATATCCTGATCATTGACCATCATTGAAGGGAAGTCAAGGCAGGAACTCAAGTAGAGCAGGAATCTGGAGGCAGGAAGTGAAACATATGTTGACTGGCTTGCTGAGCTGGCTTTCCTATACTATTCAGACTTCCTGCCCAGTGGTGCCACATCCCCTAGTGGACAACCACCCTCCCATACCAGTCATTAATCAAGAAAATACCAGCCTGGGCAGTGGTGGCCCATGCCTGTATTTCCAACCCTTGGGAGTTAGAGGCAAGTGAAAGTCTGTGAGTTCAAGGCCAGTCTGGTCTACAAAGTGAGTTCCAGGACAGGCTTCAAGAGCTATGCAAAGAAACCATGTCTCAAAACAAAATGAAATAAAATAAAATAAAATAATAAAATAAAATAAAATATACACCCACTTTCCTGTAGGCTATAGACAATCTGATGGAGGTTCATCCTCAGTCACAGTTCTCTCTTTTTTGATGCCTTGTACACACTATTACCACACAAAGGGAAAGATCAATTCTATATCCAGAGGAAAAGTCACCAAACGCAGGGTGCTCTGGTAGAACACCTGTCAGTAAGCAGCTGCCAGTAGCTGTGGAGCTGGCCAGGACCTGTATGGAGCAGATTTAGACCTGGAGGATTGAGTGCTAAAGCTCAGGAGGGGACTATGTGGACACTGTGCTCTGTCTGGCATGGGTCTGAGAGAAGCCCATGGCTCTGATCTGCCTGCTAGAGAAGACTGGAGGCAGAGAGGGACCCTGACTGGAACTCCTTCCAGTCAGTCTGATGGTCCCCATCCTGCTTCTGTGTAGGGAACAAGGAAGCCATGAATGAGCGAAGTCCTGAGGAAATGTATATTTAGACTTGGATGGGGCCATCTAGGACTCAGAGACCAACTGTCCCCCCATCAATAGGCAGAGCCATCACCCATATGGTCCAGGCTCAAGAGGAATGGCCACACTTTCCTCGGGAGTCAAGCATGATTGTTTATCAATGATTGACCAGTGTGTGCAGACCAGCAACTGTAGTTTCTTCCTCCTCCAGGGTGTTTCCAGCCTGAGCCTGCTCATGTACAGAGACCTCCACCCAGTCTAGCTGATCTCCCCCTGTGCTGTACCTAATGAACAGGCCGATCGTCCAGGTAGCCATACGCCTCATTTGAGAGCCCAGTTGAACCCAGCTACACCTTCTATGTATCTGTGTGTCTGTCCTTGCTTGGATCCCTCTCCAGCATGAGATCCAAGCTGTGTGGTACCTGTCACTCTGGACACATCCTTTATGACCTACACTCTGTCTCTAACCCCACAAAGGGCCAGGTGGTTCTTAAGGGCTTGCCATGAACTGTGTAGGCTTCCAGGAATTTAGCTTCCTGCTCTCCTGTCAATCAGAACACCCCAAACCACGTTAAGCACACCAGATCCAATCCTTGAGCATGCTTCAGAGTTGAAGCACTCAATGGTGCCAAAAGGCCTGGGTCATTGTTTTAGGTTTGTTATTTGATTTTTTTTCTTGTTTAATTAAATGCTCTACTTTGTTATTTTGGGGATTGACTCATAGATTTATTAAGCTTCCTGTCACATACAACTCATGAGTTTGTAGCGTACAACTTGGGGAATTTCTAACCTGTGCCTGGAATTGAACATCCATTGGGACCATTATTTCATCCACTGGATTATTTCAGAATAATTTACAAAACCTTTAAGTGTAGCTGAAGAAACTCTAACCCTTACAAGTTCCCTTGTCCCTGTCCAACACACCAACCCTTCACAAACACTAGGGTCTCATCAGTATAGATTTGATTATAACCTCTAATCTCGAATTACTTTAGCCTTTATGTGTGTGTGCTTGTACAATTGGGTTGCTTGTGCATGTGAGTATATGTGTTCGTGTGCTGGGCACTTACATGCCAAGGCACACATGTGGTGGTCAGAGGAAATCAGTAAGTTCTCTCCTGCTCCACTTGTTGATCCAGAGCCTGTTGTTTTGTTTGGGGCTGCATATGTCAGTCTAGCTGGCCTGGGAGCTTCCACGCCATTCTCCCTCCCCCTCCACTTTGCTGCAGGGATTAGATTTTGTGTGACACCCAATACAAGTTTTTACTTGGGATCTGGGGATGTAAAAGGTGTCCTTGGGTTTGGCCAACCATCCTGTTTATATCATTCCTTTCTTTTTAACCATGCACATTTTTATAAACAGAGTATTAAATTTTAGGTTATTTTTTCAAACTTTTTAAAAAGAAATGGGCTTCATTAAGGCTGTGTCTATGTGTGTGTGCACTATCACATTTCTTATTTCCATTCTGTTTGCTTTTCCTGATGCCTTTTTTAGAGTTTCCTTCCATCCCCAAGTATTTCCTCCTTCAATTTTGTATCGTATGTATTACATACTATGACTCCTGCTTCTTGTCCACAGCATCTCTTCTTCCATTTCCCCTCACACTTGTCCACACTTGCTTTTATGTCCTAAGCAAAGTCACACACACACACACACACACACACACACACACACACACACACACACACACACACAGTCACATTCACACAGAGAATATAGAAACACACATCTACCCTCTGCATATTACAGAAAACCTGGCACTTATCTCTTAGTATGGCTTATTTCACTTAACATAATGATCTCCAGGTCTACCCATTCCTGCTTATCTCATTTTCTTTACAGCTACTGATGTGTTTCTTTCCCCGTTCTTGTGTTGGTGGACATCCTGGCTGGTTCCTTTTCTGAGTTGGTGCAACAATGAATCTGGGTGTGTAAGCATTCCTGCCATGCATTGATGGGTTAGACAGCTTCCTATATTAGTTGTTCTTGGACTTCATGCTGGCAGCCAGCATGCTGCCCCAGTTTCAGTTCCCACTAGCAGTGTGTAAGCATCCACGTTTCTCCGCACCTTGCTCAGCATCTGCTGGCCTTGGTTTTCTTGATACTAGCCATTATGACTGGGGTGAGAGGTCACTTAAAGACGTTTTATTCCATTTCCAGATGAGGAGCATGGTGAACACTGTTTCAAGTTTGTGTTTCTTCTTTTGAGGACCACCTGTCTCTTCAGTTCACTATGCCCTTTGAGGATTAGCTGAAGTGATTTTTTCTTGTGTCATTTTACAGCTTTCCGTGTGTTTGAAGTATCCATCAGATCTCATGCTAACAACTTTTGTTTTGTTTCTTGCCTTTTCTGCAGGTGTCCCTTTACTTTGGTCACATTTCCTTCGGTGTGCAGAAGCTTTTTGATGTCACATAAGGCCACTTGTCAGTTCCTGAGGTATTTCCCAGACTATGTGGTAAAGTGTGTGGTGATTTCCTGTAGCACCCCAGGTCTTATCTTGGATTCATTTGGAATGATCCCAATGTGGGCTAATATGGATATCTGTCTTCTACGTGTTGATATTCCATTTTCCCAGCAACATTTGTTGACAAAGCTGTCCTTTTTTCCTACAGATGTCCATCAACAACTTTATATAGATTTAGGTGACTCTTGCTTGTGGGTTCATTTTTAGATCCTCCATTGTATTCCAGTGACCCGCATGTGTGTTCCTGTGCCACTACCACACTGCTTTTGATTCTATGGCTCTGTAGTGTTGGGATCCTGCCAGCACCGTGATTTCTCCTCCTCCTCCTCTTCATTCTCCTTCTCCTTAGTATCTTCTTCCTCTTCCTCCTCCTCTTCTCCTCTGCATCCCTCTTTTTTGAGGCAGATCTCACTGTGCAGCTCTCTGCCATGAAACTCACTATGTGGACCAGGCTGTCCTTAAACACAAAGATCTCCCACCTCATCTGCCTCCCAAGTGCTGGGATTTGTGGCATGTGCCAACAGCCTGGCAGGACTATCTTTTGATTTAGCACTAGTCTGATTCTTCAAGGACTTTTGGGTTTCCATATGAAAAATTTTTTTCTTAGTCTATGAATTTTGTAACCAGAGTCTTGGTCCAGATTGAGCTTTATCATCTGATCACTCCCAGCAATATAGCCACGAGTTCAATAAGTCTTTCTATCTTCCATAATCTTCTTCAGTCTCTACAGTGTCTGGACATTTTCTTTATGTACATTCTTTTCATCTCATTGTTTAGGCTTACTTGTATTTTTTCTACTGAAAGGATTGTGAGAAGGATTGTATTTCCTTGTTTCTTTGTCAATAAATCTGTGAATGGTTTGTAGAAACAAAAGAATATCAGGATTAGCAATATAAATACATTCTATATGGCTATAAATGTGTAAGTGCTGTATTGTGCCAGAAATTGAATAACAAATTCATCAGCTTTGGCCTGAGGATTTTTCTTAGGCCTATTGACAATCGGCAATCTGACCATTCAGATTTTGTAATGCACTGCTGGTTACTTGGCAATCTGCTCATGCTAGCCTAGAAATTTTCTGTCTGTCTAGCACCCTTGTAACAGACAGAGTGTCCTAAAAGTTGGGTTATGTGGTTGATGAGGGAATGTGAAGATAAAAGATAAACTCTCTGCTCTGCCACAGTTTATTAACAGTATATTACTAAATATATTACTAAATATTATATTACTTAACATATGACCTCATGCAAATCCAAATTAAGCACATGTCCAGGGACAGAAATGAAATGATTTATGTTTTGGAACTGCTAATTGAGTTCTATAGAATCTTGAAGCCTGACCACCAATGGCCTGACAATTCTTTTTTTTTTTTTTTTAAGTTTCTCAATACAGAGTTTATCTATGTATCCACCATGGCTATCCTGGAACTAACCCTGTAGACCAGGCTGTCCTCAAACTCACAGAGATCTGCCTGCCTCTGCCTCCCAGGGGCTGGGATTACAAGCATACGCTACAACCACCTGGCCTGACTGAATTCTTTATTCACCTACTCCTTGCCTCCTCTCTGGAACCTGTCAATTGCTTGGGCTGGCCCTGGCAGTTGTCTTTATTGCAGGAAGTCAGAGGGCTCTAGGATGTTCTCAACCTTCTTGTGCATCTACCATGTCTGGACCCCACTGAGTGGGACACACATACTTATACATCCAGACACAGGAGCTCACACACATCCAAACCTTTCACCTTGATCTCCAGTGTCTTGGACAAACAAGCTTCCGTATTTCAGTTCTCTTCCTGATGCTTTCCCAAGACACATACAGGGACCCACTGCCATGACCCTCAGTGATTCAGATGGAGCTCCAGCCCATCCTTCCCCATCTGCTAAGCTCTGCATTCCCTCCATGGGCTGTGACAGAGAGGGCACAGGTGGGACTCCTGTGAGGGCGGAAGGGCATTTGACTTCTCAGCACTGCATCCACCACTGGAAGTGAAGAGCTTATTGGAGAGGGCTGCCTTGCTTTTGAGTCCTGCTGCCTGTCTAGTGTTAGGTCTTCCTAGTCTCTGAAGTGATCATGTTCCACACATGATATCTGAATATGAGATATTTGAGGGCAGAAGGAGGAAATCACTAACCAGCTGTGTTCAGTCCAGTTCTCTAGTGGGCCAGCTGCCTTCCTGCTTAGGGCATTCATGCCTGTAAGTCCCTCAAGCACATGTGCAGACAATCACACACAGTTAGGCACAGCAGCCTGGGGGGAAATTCAACTCCAGATGTGAGCACTCTGCTTTCCCCTCCTCAAATGGAACTAAGTCAGGGTCTTCAGCAGACTTGCCTCAGGGTCAATACAAGGAAAAAGAGGGAGAGAAAAATCAGTGAGATAGTGTGTGATCTCAAAGGGGTGGGTTCTTTGCCCAACTGGGGAGTTCCACATTGGTAATCCATTTGTGACTTGGAAAAGGGAAAGGAAGCAGATTGTGAGGAATGACTCCAGCTTTAATGGAGACTTCTCTGGCTCACTTTTCTTCTTGCCATGGGAAGACACCTGAGAAAAGAAACCCAAGAAGGAGGGTGTGTTCTTGCTCAGACTTTGATTGCTATAAGCCAGAAGAATGTAGTAAGAATTCAGCTGAATATGGTAAAGCTATACCTAGAAGAATTAGGGAATTCTTCCAGAGGAACCCAAATTTCACGGAGTATTTGGTATTATTGGGCTCTTAATATATCAGTTGTTTCCTGCAATGAATTTCTTGTGTGCTTTCATACCTTACCCAAGCACTTATAACAGTGTATTTTATCTGATATACTTCCCTAGCATCCAAAGCCAAAAGGCAGACAGGACAAAGCATTTTCGACCATCCAATGAGTCTCCTGAACTGAGGTAAACACCCTTATGGAGACACTGGACTGTGTTATAATGTTGTAGCATTCAGATTCAATAGATTATAAATATTTGTCATCATTTAAAAGGGTTGGTTATAAATTATTATTGATTAAAAACCTACTGCTAGTTAAAGATGCTTCACATTGGTACAATGTTGATGCAAACAGAGTTATTCTTGTTATGGTATATGCATGAATTTCTGCTCTTGTATAAAATATTGCAGCTTTACATTATATCCTAGACTACTGAGGGAAATCACAAGAAAGATTTTGGTAAGAGTTTCTATGTTTAAAAAAGGAAGAGGGAAAATTATCTGAAGTAAATGCCTAAATGGACTGAGGGAACATGGGAGGTTATAGAAGGTCAGCATGTATGCTGTGAATATGGAAGATTGTAGAAGATCACATGGAATGTCAGCTATGTCTGTTGTGGTTTCTTATACTTGGAAACACTGAATTTAAAAGTTAATTATGGTTGGTTTCCATTTTAAAATTAGCTGATGATTCTCCAAACTGTTTATGTTAAAAATGGATATATATATACATATATATATATATGTGTGTGTGTATGTGTGTGTGTGTGTGTGTGTGTGTGTGTGGACATATATGTGACTTATTTAACTGTATGTGTAAATGTAAGCTAGCTTTAACTGTACTGGTGTGTATGTAACTTGGATCCAACTGTGCATATATGTGTAAGTAATTATTGTTTGGAAAAACATGTCTTAAACAGCAACCATATGGCTTTCCTTCATCTTGTCTGGTGACCTCATAGGCAGCCAAGTGCCTGGCAGCCATCTTTTACTAAAGGTTATAAAACTCTATTCAAGTTAACAAAAAGATAACTTAGAGACTTACACCTCAGGTACTTATGTTTTTGCTTAGTGTTCAACAGTAAGCTTCCAGAGAATTTAAATAGATGGCTACATATGTTTAATAAATATGGTATTTAATAAGTATTAAATTGTACCTCAATGCTTTTATACACAAGAATATACCTTGTTCTGGCAGCTAAACTGTTTAAGATTTACTCATATAATCAGCTGATAATGGTTTTCAAGACATGAAGGGATCATAGGGAAGAGCTAGGGTTTACAAATGTATGGCAGGGCTAGAGTTCCAAAGAGAGTCCAGTTTTAAAAATGCCAGTGCTGATCCCTGTGTGTTGGGCACAACGCGGGCGTGCACTTTGTCACCTGGAGTGGAGCAGGGCAGAGATGGTGGGACAGGACGGGTGCTAGGCTCGACGCCACACCCCTAGGAGCTCCCACCCCAGGCAGACCGCGTGATTCTCCCTGAGAATCTCAGCAGAAACATTCCCTGCTGTCCCCCGCGCCACCGAGAGTTGCTGAGCTGACCGCAGGCCGAAAGGGCAACCATCCTTGGCCCTGGAGACGCCCTTCGGGAAGCATGCAACCCTGCCCTCAGGGACCTCGGTCCAGCACGGACCAGGCAGAGGATCCCTACAGTACAGCCTGGCTTTCCTGGGCCGTCTGTGCTTCCTGGAGTTCCATCATGGAAAATGGGAGGCCTCCCGATCCTGCAGACTGGGCTGTGATGGACGTCGTCAATTATTTCCGAACAGCAGGATTTGAGGAGCAAGCCAATGCTTTTCAGGAACAGGAAATTGATGGAAAATCCCTGCTCTTGATGAGAAATGACGTGCTGACAGGGCTGCAGTTGAAACTGGGGCCTGCTCTGAAAATCTAGGAGTATCATGTAAAACCTCTTCAGACCAAGCATTTAAAGAACAGCTCTTCCTAGTAAAGTGAAATCGAGGTCTCAGTCCTCAGAACAGGATTCACAGTGATGTAATTTAGTTTCGTTTTGTGAGACTTCACAAACAGAATACAGACATGCGTATACATAAAGAATTTCGATCCAACAAAGTGTTATCCTACTGGATAGTCTAGGCAATCCGTTGGCTGGCCTGACTCAGCCTGGAGGAGCAAAGACAGAATGGACACGCAATGGTTGCCCTTGTCACACCAATTTGTCATTGACTCTTAGGTACCCCTCCCCTCAGGGGCTTTGAAATCACAGAATTTTCTTTGTTTCAGCATAGATTGTTTTCCGTCAACTCCTTAAAAGGGAGGATGGATGTGGAATGAGTGGTCTGGGTTATAGACTTAGAAATGAGTACAAACAGAACTCCATGGGAAGGGAGACGAGTGAGGGAGTGCTGTCTCCCATAAAGTGCTCTGCTCCTAGATGTACGCTCCATGGATGGAATTGCCAACACCCTTTTTTCTAGAGGGTTCTCCACTTGACTTGTTAAGGTTTCACAGGGATGTGCTGTGCTGTGTGTGAATCAAACATGCACCAGGCTCCCTTCAGGAGCAGAACTCTCTCTGAGAAGAGAAGCTTGCTTTGCACTGGAGACATCTTTGTAATCAACTCACTGTCACAGGGGAAAGAATATTTCCTGCTTATGTTGGTTCCTTGTTGCTGAAGAAAGCATTTAGGGGCTTTGGGGGTTTTGTTTGTTTGTTTGTTTTTGTTTTTTACTTTATGGTTTGTATTTATAATTCTTCCTGAAGCAATTTGTCAAGAGTTAATAGATCCCAAAGCTTTGTTAATAGCACAAAATACTTTTATATATGCATATATATTCCTCCATGACTCTGTAATATTTTTTTAATTGTCCTCTGCTGTGTTTGGTCCCTGGTTTGAGTACTTGTCTTTCAGAATTTGAAAAAGTAGACTTGCTACATCTCTGTTCAAAGAGACATTTACTGAGCGATGTTTGTCCATGCCTTGGTGAGTTGGTGCTTTGTGATTGCAATAAAACACTGTTTCAGTTCAAAAAAAAATGCCAGTGCTAGGTGATGATCACCAGAAGTACCAGCCACAGTGAAAAGGAGCAGGCTGAGATCTAGAAGGCAGGTTATGGATATGCTGCCAAGAGTAGGGCCAAAGAAATGATCTAAGTTTCTAAGAAAAAGAACCAAAGGATTATGAACGAATCCCAGATATTGAACTTTGGGATTGTTTGCACTCTGGAGCTTGGTCTTACTTTATACAGATTGTGGTTGTGCCTTGTTTCCTCCCTCTTAAAGTAAAAGAAGGTACTTTATTGTTGATAATTGCAGAACAATTTTTGAGAGATCTTAAACTTTTTAAGAACAATTTTTAAAATATTTAAAAGGCAGGATGGAAAGATGGCTCAGTGGTTAAGAGCACTGACTGCTCTGCCAGAGGACCCAGGTTCAATTCCCAGCACCCACATGGCAGCTTACACCTGCTTATAACTTCAGTTCCAGGGGATGTGTTACCTTCACAGAGATATACATGCTGGCAAAACACCAAAGCACATGAAAAAAATAAAATTTAAGAAAGATATTTAAAAGGATAAAAATTAGGGTCATAGCCATAAGCTCCAAATACTAACCAGAAACTGGGGTGTTCATTTCTTGTGATGCAGCAAGACAATGATCTAAGCAGTCTGGCTCAGGGCTTGATATATCTTCTGACTCCATGAGTCTCGACCCTTTAGGAGCTGAAAACCATTTTCCAGGGGTAGCATAGGAACACTTGTATGTCAGATATTTGCATTGAGATTCATAACAACGAAAAAACTGCCGTTATGAAATAGCATTGGCAAAGTTGAGAACCAGTGACTTAGAGAATGTTTCTCCTTACCCAAGGTCCATTCAGGTTTAAGAATGTTGTCTACCCTCCTTGTCTTTGCTAAACTTGATAAACTTAAGCTATTAGGATACAGTGAATCACATATATGTTTTATATTGGTAGTTTGGTTTGGTTTCTTTACTGAACTTGTATTTGATACTAGAAGAGCTTCAATTTAAAATCATTGTTTTTAAGGCTGCTTATTGTAGACTGTTAGAGAACATAAGTAAATAGTCAGTCATAAATAATCAAGTTTTTAAATTGTAGTCAGGCTAAGTACTGACATAATTTCAGGGACAAGCTTTACTCAGTCTCTTGCATATATTTTCAGTGTTGAGCTTGAAAGAAGTAACAAAGTTTGTCTATTCAGATACACCTGGACAGCCCTCATACTTCAGAGATCTCCAGAATATGGCACTTAAATGTTGATCTAAAAACTCATTATGTCAAACAGACTCCCAGATCTCAACAGTGACCCAAGGTCTCCAAAGAAGATTATGTATAAGCCACCACAGCATTTCTTCCAGGATTACGGCAATACTGATCATAGGGCAAGATGCCCAATGCAACATCTGCCACCAGGACCTGGCTCAGACTATGGAAAAGCAGCAGGACACTGAAATTGATTTCACCTTTTGTCTGTACAAAGGAAGATCAGTCTTCCCATGTCCCTCTTCCACAGAAAAAAACTCTGTCTTATAGGCCTGATGGCCAAAGAAGACTGATGCTGTTCTGACTGGTGCCTCCAACGCTATGGAAACCTGGGTATGGACTGGTCCCTGTCATTTATAGGATTGGAAGCTGCTTGGTCTGCCCTCAGACATAATTTATCCTTCTCAGATTTCTGATAGTACTGACAGTTAGGCTAGCTATAACTTTGTCAGCTAGGCAGCATCAGACAACCAGATCCTTCTGCAAGGCTATTATAGCCAGCTTGTTAGCTCATTTTTTTGTTTTTTGTTTTGGTTTTTTGAGACAGGGTTTCTCTGTGTAGCTTTGTGCCTTTTGTGGAACTCACTTGGTAGCCCAGGCTGGCCTCCAACTCACAAAGATCTGCCTGCCACTGTTGCCCGAGTGCTGGGATTAAAGGGATGTGGCACCACTGCCCGGCTTGTTAGCTCATTTTTAAAAACATGTTATAAGATATGAAAGTTTAAATAAGTCATAAAGGTTTAAATATGGGTCTAAGAAAGATCTGAGGATATGAAAGCCTATAAGCTTTTGCGGATCCCAGAAAATGATTTAGATTATGAGAAATGTTTCAGATTGCTCTCCTGTTCTATGGTATAAGAGTTCAGAACTCAACATTTAATAGAGTTCTGATAAGCTGATAGAATAATGGCTACTTACTGTTCAGTTACAAGCTCAACATTTTAGATTAATTTTAGTTGTCTTCTATAAACCTAGAAGTGCTTCTCCCCAATCCAAA
Source organism: Peromyscus leucopus (assembly GCF_004664715.2). Lineage (NCBI taxonomy): Eukaryota > Metazoa > Chordata > Mammalia > Rodentia > Cricetidae > Peromyscus > Peromyscus leucopus. The sequence continues at coordinate 36,386 of NW_023504488.1, read as the reverse complement.
ATAAACATCCTGCCCAACTTATACTTGTCAGTCTAGACAGAAGGAAAATGCATATGCTTTTAACTGAAATCTGTAATTCATGTTGGGTCACAAAGGTATGAGTCCACTTCTGCTGTTTTACAGATACCCATCACCTGCTTTGTCTGTGATATGGATTTCAGTACAGATTGATAAAACTAACTTATCTAAAACTTTTATGTCATATTGTAAGATAGTTCCTGTAGGCCTCAGAGGATTAAAAGAGTCATAAAACTTGGATCCATTTCACAGATGTCAGAAGGACCCCAGATAAGTACAGCTTATTCCTAAGGATGGTATTTTTTCTCTCTCTTGGCCTTGGGATCCCTGTTCTTCCCAGTTAATAAGGAAGTGAGCCTTAGGGTTCCGAATAAGTTCATAAATTTTAACTTCTGTTCCTAGTTTAAGTTTGTCTCAACAGATTTCCCCTTGGATGGCAGACACCTCCAAGTTTCAGTTGCTGAATACACTGTTCTGGATGACTGTGAGCTCCAGACTAAAGCTGACATGGACCAGTCCAGCGGACCTGATTTGTTCCCTGTCTCTACGGGGTCAGATAGACACATGTTTCTGCCAATGCCCCATTGCCCAGCCTTTGACTAGCATTTTTTGGGCCCTGACAATGGCACCCCAATGCCAGGTTGAAGCAGCTCCATAAGAAAATATGTCATCCCATGTTCCCTGTCCAGAGAAGGCTGAAATGCTGGGTCAAAAGGACACTCGCTGGAAGAGAGGCAAGATGGCCAACTATAATGTTCATTGACATACCATGAAAATAGGTTCAGAGTTGTCAATTGATAAAGTTATTAGCCTAAATGGTTCTGAAATAAGATAAGAACTTGACATTCTTTGTGCAGAACCAAAGAGGTATTACATAAGATTCTAATCTGGTTGCCCTCAAAGATCAGAACTACAAGGCCTTAAGAATGAGAGTAGATAAAGATGTCACTGCCCTAGAAAAATCTATTAGCTAATGGTTTGTAGGAACCCATGCCCTTGCCTCCCTGGACAGGTAGGACTCATGATTGAGCCCTATCTTTGGTACCTGTGAAGGGGGGAATGTTGAGGGTCCCCAGCACAGCTTGACCACACAGCAGCCATGACAGGCTTAGGTGTCCAGATACTGCTTCTGTGACTGGCTTACTGGCAGGCAACCCCAGATCCAGGAAAAGCCATAAACTGACACCACCCAGGGATCCACTGAGGGATGAGGAAGTAACTGACATCCCAAGCATGCCAAACATTAGATAAGGTGGCCAAATATCCCTGAGTCTAGCACAAACCTATTTTTGTTTTCTAGATACCCCTAGACAATTCTCAGCCAATCAGGGTCCTGGACCCTGGAAATCCCCTCATCCAAACCTCTGCTATGATAAAAATTCTACCCTTACTGAGCTTAGAGCTCTCTGCTGTCACTGCTGTGAGGGACAGAGTCTGAGCTTGAAATAAACACTCTTTGCTATTACATGTGGAATTAGATCTCCATGGTGGTCTTTTGGGGGTCCCCATGATCTGGGCATAAGAGCTGGGAAATAGTGTGGATAATCAGTACACACCACCACAGCCACAACTACATCTCACACCACCACCATTATCACCACATCCACTATATTCCTACTAAGAAAACACTTAACAACCACTACAACAACCACTTAATATGCTACCAACTTCTTAGAAACACTGCCACTTCTCAGTCTGCTGAACAGGAAGGAAGTAGACTCTGAGTGATAGTGAGAAAGCAAAAGAAACTCCATTTTAAAGAAAACTTCATGTCTAGAAATAATAAGATAAAAGCTGAACCAAGTTTCAGAGACACAGACACCCACCTAAGACTCCAGTCAAGGCTACTCCCTGCCCTCCCGGGTGGGTAAGCTGCTGGCCAAGAAATAGCTAAAACAAAGGCTTAATCCATCAAAGTCTCCAACAGTACTGGGAGAGTCTCCAAACATCTTTGGTTTTCTATAGTTCTTCTCTTGGCTAAATGTTCCTGTTAACTGACGTGTGACCCTGTGATGGGAAGGCTTGTACCCCTTAGCCTGCAGTTTTTCCCTTTAAAACCCCTTCATTCTGAGAGCTCAGGGCCATCCTCCTTTACCTGGTTAGCCAGTGTGTTGGACGTGGACCAAGCCCGGTTTACATATTTTAATAAACCCCTTTGTACTTGCTCGGGATATTGGCTCTGTGGTGGTCTTGCTTGGGGGTCTTGCTACATGGGCACAAGAGGAGGCAGGAATACTGGCTGGGTTCTGTCAACTTGACACAAGAGTCACAAGGGAGAGGAAACTGAGAAATTGCCTTCATCACTTGGTCTGTGGGCATGGCCATGGGCCACCTTCTTAAACACAGATAAGGCCCTTCGAGCTCCCTGTGGGCGGTGCCAGCCCTGGGCAGTGGTCCTGAGTCATATGAGAAATCAAGCTGAGCAAGTCATGGAGAACAAGTCAGTCACTTTCCCCCATGGTTCTTGTCTCTGCTCCTGCTTGAGTTCTTACCCTGACTATTCTCAGTGATGGGCTTTGAATGGAATATGCAAGCTAAATATATCCTTTCTTCCTAAGATGTTTTTGGTCATGGTGTGGGACAGCAGGCAGCTGGATGGTGGTCCCACCACCGATAAAGAAACCATAAAGTGCCCTAGTCCATTGCTTTAGGCAGAGGAGGAGCGGCCTGTGATGGAGAAGATGAGCAGGATCAGAAAGATGAGTCAAGACAGAGTGGCCATTTTAATTTGGTCACTCAGTTCGCACCAGTCCTTATGAGCTAGTTTATGTTTGTCTCAAAGAAAACAAGAGCTTGGCCTCTGATTGAGAGACATGATCCTGTCGCCCAAATGGAGTGACTCTCAGGAACTGTGAGATAGGAATGACTGGAAACTTGGAGAAGCAGACAGGAGGCTGCAGCCATGCTCTAGGAGTTGTCCTGGACAATGGTCCTAAGGTCAATCAGCACCCAGGATCACAAGGTAGAAATTCAGATCTCCTATCTATAAGGAGCTCAGTCATCATAGGAGTTTCCCAGAACTCCTTGAGGTCAACAGGCATGACAGGAACCTAGAGCCCTTCCCCACTCCCAACCTCCTCACTACCTCCTCAGATAGAGTAAGTCCATGCTCAGAGACGCCCGGGGCCTCCTCCTACTCTCTGGGAGTTCATATTTAATGTGGTCTTTAGTCAACACTGGAAGCAAACCGCTGGGGCCAGGCCTGGGACTAACAGGTTCAGGCTAGAGAGTGGCCAAGCACTCCCCATGCCATGGATCTTCCTGCCTTTAGTTCCCTGCTGGTCCCAAGAACAGACTGTAAACATGGCTTTGACAAATCCCTAATGACTTTGCCTCTCTACAGGAGACCTGTTCAAAAGGTATCTCATCCTCAAAAAGCCAGAAATGGTTTGAGGTACACAGAAGCCAAGGACAAAGGCCACTGAAGACTGTGCTGGCTGTAATGTGCTGGCTGTAATTTGTAGATGAGATAATATCCATCTGTCTGTCTGATCCACTGAAGCAGAAGCTGGTGGAGACTAACCTTATTTTCATGAGAAGGGGAAAGGTACCTGGGGCACAACATGAAGCCAGCCACTGTGGGCTATAGATAGCCTGCTGTGATTGGTCCATTTCTCACTCTGACCTCACAAGGAGCAACTGTGAGGCATGAGGGTCCCCTATATAAGGCCGTGGGCTGGGCTGCAGCTCTGTCCCTACAGAGCAGGGAGCTGACTTAGGTGACCTGTGGGACTCTCATAGCTATCTGGTTAGTCGTTGAGCTGAGACTTTGCCACCACCTGTCTGCACGTGAGCACAGTGACCACCTAGCCTCATGGACTGCCATCCCAACACCAAGAGCCTGAACAGCCAATATATGGTCCAATTTCCCATCGGCCACGGTGCATTTGGCTCTGTGCAGCTGGCCTACCATCGCCTCACAGGCATCCCGGTGGCAATCAAAGTGATAGAAAACCTCGAGGAGGACGTCCGGTTCATCATATCTGAGATGATGGCCCTCGAAAGACTGTACCACCCCAACATCATTCGCCTCTTCCAGGTGCTGGCAACAACAGAGCATATTTACTTCATCATGGAGTTGGCCCCGGGAGGAGACTTGCTCCGAAGAGTGAAGAAGGAGGGCAGGCTGCAGGAGGAAGAGGCACAGAAAATATTCGGGCAGATCCTGTCAGCCATCAAGTATTGTCATGACCTGAACATCGTCCATAGAGATCTGAAGCCCGAAAATATCCTCCTTGATGAAGAGGGCAACGTGAAGCTGGCAGACTTTGGCCTCGCCACCAGTTGGAGACCTGGAACACTACTACACCAGCAATGTGGGACCAAGAGATTCAATGCCCCAGAACAGGTCCTGGGGTTGGGCTATGATGGGAAGAAGACAGATGTGTGGAGTCTGGGTGTGCTACTGTATTTGATCACCACCGGGAACCACCCCTTCCAAGGAAACACCATGGAAGAGATCGAGGGGAAGATCGTCACAGGTAGCTATGATATTCCAGCTCACGTCTCTGGGCAACTGGAAAATTTAATTCATCAAATATTGACAGTTGACCCAGAGAGGAGGCCCTCCATTGAAGACCTTCAGCAACATCCATGGGTTATGAAGTGGAACATCCCAAGTGAAACCTTGTTAGATCCCAAGGTTTTAGACACACTCTCTGACCTCGGCTTTAATAGGAATGACGTTTTGGAATCCCTGCAAAACAACAGATATGATGAGTTAATGGGGACATATCTCATAATCAGAGAGCAGGCCCGCAAGGGGCTGCCCCTTGAGTTCGGCTGCAACACCTCAGTCACGTCTGTGGACGTTGGAGCTGCGCCTCCTGTGTCCCTAGTATGTCCCTCTGTCTCTGGTCTTCCCCCAAAACGGAGGGCCAGTGAGCCCACCTTTGGCCTCCTCCACACCCAGCCTTCACACCAGCCCCTGCCTGTTGTGCCAGCAGCCCCAGGGCAGAAGGTGGCCAGAAGTGCCTCCATGCCTATATGTTGTCCCCAGAAGAAGAGCCCCACGTGGAGCTCTGCCACCCTATCCAGAGGTGAGACTTCTCTGAGTGTCTCCAGCAGCATACCAGAAGAGGAAACCACTCCATCCTCTGGAAATGACTCTGACATGGAAAATGCACAGAACCCTCAGAACATCGGGTGTTTCCAGAGACTGTGCAAGAGAATCAGGGCCTGCTTCTCCAGATTATGCTGCTTCTCGGGGGATCAAGAGACACAAGTCCAGCACATATTCAAAAACAAAGTGGCTCCTGCGACAGAGACAGGATGAAGAGCCCAAGGAAATGGGCATGCAGGTTTGAGAGGGTGCATATGTGCTTTGCATTTTATTTTCTCTGCCTTTTCACCGAAAAAGCAGAAATGTACATGTTTGTTTTGTGGGGTCCAATGGGATGTTCAGATGTATTTCTACACCAGCTGGATTAAACCCTAACACTTAGCATACCTCCTCAGGAAGAAATCCTGCTGGAACATACTCAGGTGGTGTCTGATGTAACTGAACTAGCAGAAGACACCAAAGACTGTGATCAGAGTGAGGTGGGTGGTGGGTGTTGTGCTGTGGAGCTGTTGTCCACAGGAACAGATGTTCATATAGAAGACTCTGCTTGGGATCTAGGCCTGAAAGAATGACTATGGTCAAAGCCAAAGGCAACTTCAACATCCCCCTACAGTTCAAGTGGACAGGCAGTGTGTGTCAAGACCTGTGAGGCCTGATGTCACATTGAAGAGGCTACTGTGGGAGGCTGAGCTGGATCCCAGTTCCTGCATACCCTGGGCACCCAGTCTAGACGAGATGTCTGCATTATCACAGCACTCTCTACCGTGGCATTCCGGAGAATGTCCTCAAAGGACAGAGGTTGATTACAAAAGATCCATCAATTTCCAATCCTCAGTCTTTCACATCTGAGGAGCATGGAGGAGGAGACTCTACTGATCTTTTCATGGCAGTCATGTGACCTAGATCCTTGTATTTCCTGGGCATTGTGTCCTCTATTGTGGGATCTCTGACTACAAAGGCAGGTAGTTCATAGTTGCTGAGGGTCATGCCTTCTAGAGCAAGACTTTACTAGAAAAACAAGGTCAAATCTATCACCTAAGCAAGAGATGGAGAAGGGATGTGAGGCCATCGTGTGTAAGGAAGAAAAGTCCCAATGGAATCCTATGTGATGATCTAGTACCTGGCAGAGGGACTATGGTCAAGGCTCAAAGGGGACACCTCGAGATCTCCCTGCAGTTCAGGAAAACAGACAAGAAGTAATGAACTCTGACCTACATTCTGATAGCACAGAGTTGGGCATCAACCAGGTCTGGACACAAGTATCTGCAGACGAAAGTCCAGATAGTTAGTGTCTCCTGCTGCATGTCCAGTTCATGGGACACTGGGCAACCAAGAAGTCATTATGATTATAGTGACACAGGAGTCTCCACGGGGACCTAACTCCATTCTCAAGAGCAGAGGAAACTGGGATAGCCATTAAAGCATCTGATGATCAGGCAAGAAGCACTCATGGTGTCTTTTAGCCTTACATCCCAAGAAGAAAATAAACTCATTCTCATGGGGCACTAATGCGGGCCCTTTTTCTCCTACCTTCCTCCATGTATTCTATGTCCAATCACCCAGAAGAAATTTCCCTACAGCACTCACAGTAGAACCATGCTTCAGATTTTGGGAAATACAGTTGGGATGGTTTTCTGGGCCTCTCTGTCCTCTCATGACTTTATGGACATTTATAATGTGTGCAGTCTCTGGAAGGTCGTGTGCATGCTGGGATTGAGCTGGGGCTTTGTCACCATCTAATGCAGAAGCCCTTGTGCCAATATGTGACCCTGTTGACAAGGTTGTTCTGCTCTTCAAGCCGATGTTATATTTCACCTGCCTCCATATAAACACAGTACAGCATGCCCTTACTTTGTGCTACAGTTATTATGGTGACGTTAAGAGAAAAAGGACTTTGACAGTAGGAAGTAGGATGGGAAGACATCATGAGGACCAGCTGTACCTGGGAAGTAGACAGCGAAACCAATAATACCCTCTTCAGACCTGCTTTCTATACTGGTGTCCTTGTAACAAAGCTCTGTCACAGAGAAGGCAACAATTTCTCCCCGAAACTCCTTCAGCCTTCATTCTGAGTCTTCTAGATGGGAAGAACCTGGAGAAGGGTCTCTCCAGATGTGTCAGAGGGTGGCCCTAGTGACCTGGGTCACAACATCTCTTGGGACTTTATTCCAGGTGTGGGCTATCTGATAGAGCTGGACTCACAGTTCTAGCCATGCAGCCTCTTCCTCACTTTCTGGAATGTGCCTGCTCCTGGCATGTGCCTGCTCCTGGCATGTGCCTGCTCCTGGCATGTGCCTGCTCCTGGCGAGTGCCTGCTCCTGTCCCCCTGTAGCATCATGGGGGTGGTTCTTTCTCCACAGCTCTGACCCCATTTTACCTACAAGGAATGAGAGAGAAGACTGGGACTGAAGTTTGAGGCCAGCTTCTGGGCTTCCTTTGTGCAATGATCTGAGCTGTTCTTTTGTCAGTTGTCATTGGATGGACTTGGTCATGTGACAGGCCCTCAGGAGGGGCTGGATCCCAGGAGCAGTAGTCTGGTGTCCAAGCTGTCCACAGGGAGCTGGCACTCTGAAAGAGTCCAGGACAATCAGGAAGACAAAGGTGCTGAGGTAAGTCACATGAAAACAGGTATAGAGAGTCACAGACCTCAGAGGGTCTATGGAAGAACAGAGAGTTGGAGGACACTGTCTTGTGTGAAGGTCACAGCTGGACATAGCCTGGGAAGAAAGAAGGGATGAGACAGATGGACTTGAGAGCAGCCATGTGGCATGCTCCACCCTGGATGGCCGCATCTGATGTCTCTCTGTCATAGTGAAGTGCTTATGGGCACTGAAAACACATTTCTTACAATTGAAGTTTTCATGAAATGGTGTTCTGGAATCTCTTGGCTCTCAGGACCTTGGAGTGTTGGCAGTTCCAACAGGGCCAAAGACCTGTAGTACAAGCTGCTCTTTTGCTAGTGATGGGAACGGCAGGTGAGGGGATAGAACTGTGGGAAAGATAAGAGTTTGAAGTCAGCCTGAGAGAGTAACTGTGGTGGACTCCCGGCATTAAGAGGCCATGTTCCTTCTGTGGGACCCCACCATTCTTCACATATACCTGTAGGATTTTCAGAGCCAGTGATCATTCCAGGTAAAACATGTCACCAGGCAGCCCTCCTGGACCTGGCTGATACCTACGCCCTGATGCTCTTTTCTGTCCCAAACAGACACTCAGTAACCTTGAGGAGACCCATCTCGGTACAGGATTTTTCTTTCTACTCTGAAGAGAAGGCACTGAGTGGGGCAGGTGGGATGCATCCCCAAATCCTCTCTACTCTGACCTGCTCTCACTGTCTTGTTTGTGGATGTCACTAGATACAGCAGAGCAGTCAACATCATGAGGCACACGTGAAGGGGACGTCCCAGGCTGAAGCCACAGTCAACTGTGCACCAAGGTCCTTCCCTGTTGGTGGCTGGGCAGTGTGAACACAAAGTCTTGCTGTGTCAGTGAGGGCCCGGCCCTGGGACTCTCTAACTTCTGCTGCAGTTGTTGCTGTGTCTGATGCTCCTGCTGCCAAAACCTAGGTCAAGGGTTTGAAAACACAAGTTTGCAACCTCAAACCAGGACATTTCTATGTCAGAGAGGACAATGTCTAGATTTGCAATGTCAGACCAGGTGAGGAATGTGGCAAGGTGCCATGAGGCTTTCTCACCTCCATTCCACATGTTATATCTGCCCCAGTCTAAACTGGCATTAGTTCTAGGAATGAGTAAATGCTTGGTGTACTGATGGAGGGTGAAGGATCCCTGGGTGGATGTCTCATGCAGAGACCATTCAGATTCCTCTGGGTATGCCAGTTCCTCTTCATTCTTTGAACTTCCGGTTGTGTGCACACTCTCACACTCATTGTCATTTTGCACAGCTGCTCACCATTCACTAACATGCTCCCAGCTGTGTTTAACTTGTAGATCGCAGCCTCATTTTCTACAGCGAAGGTTTAGTGTGAGCAAACAGGGAATCCCAGTAAAACACTGCAGTGAGTAGCTGGACTTCCTGATGCCTAGAGCCTGCACCAGACAGGCACCTGGATCTACACCAGCTGTTTTTTCCCCAGCAAAGACCCCGTGATCATACACTAGCTTGAAATTCAGCCATCTTGAGTTCCATCTTCAGTTCCCTTGTCTTTCTGAATGGCCATTACCTAACCCTTTTGTGGGCCTTCATTAGCCAGGAACATGGGGACAGCCTATAATGATGTCACCTGTGCACACTCTCTGCTGTGCTCTCCCTCTGAGCACTGTGTCCCCTGTGATTCTCTGTGTGGCAATTCATCTGTGTTCCCACATCTTCCTTCAGGAAGTCTCTGTTTAGAGTCATGGCCTCAGGAAAGGATGGGCTGGCTTATGTTCATGTACTTGGGATTCCTGTCCTTCTCATCCTATGGTTTTCTATCCTCTCCCTCCTCCCTTACAACTCCTTTGTGCATGTGGCCTCCTTGTAGGCCATCATCTCTGTCTGCGGGACAGGAGGTCCCACTTGCTAAGTCAGACAAAATCATCTGCAGCATCACAACCATTCTTAGCAGGGAGGTAAACAGGGTCTGGCCCTCTTTCTTGTCCTTCGTGCCACTGTTCAGAGTGACATAGTTCATTCTTTTCAATGCCTAGAATTCCTCTCAAGATGGGGCTTGGCCAAGGGCCACCTGAGCAGAAGTCCTGTCTTTTCAGGTCCACCTGTTATTCCTAATGTGAGAAATCTGGGCATCTGTGCTCTTCACATCGGTGCTTCAAGATACTACACAAGAGAATCAGGGATTGCCTGTTAAATGTGACCTGCTTCCCTTGGGGTTTCAATCACAAAAGCCTATCCTATGTTCAACAACAAAGCAGCTCCCCTGAAAGAGGTAGGATTCAGAGCCCAGTGAGGAACTGGGCACGCAGGTATGAGAGGGGCATATGTGATTTGCATTTTATTTTCTCTTTTCATCTGAAAAATAAGAAATGTGTATGGTTATTTTGTGGGGATCAATGGGATGTTCAGATGTATTTCTACACCAGCTGTATTAAACCCTGCCACTTAGCATACTTCCTCGGGAACAAATCCTGCTGGAACATACTCAGGTGGTGTCCAATGTAACTAAACTAGCAGTAGACAACAAAACACTGTGATTGGAGTGGGGTGCATGGGTTTTGGGAAATTATTAAGGCCACTCCTCATAGTTTAAAGGATGATTTATTTAGTGGGTAATTTACAAATGAAGGGATAGGTAGGTCACGGGGTCTGGGGAAGGTGTATTGCAGTCCAGCAGTGTTCTCTTGAGCTCTGCTCAGTTAACCTCCACCGTTTAGGGTCCAGGAACAGGAGAGTGCTGGCCCCTCTCGATCTTGAGTCTCCAGGTTCCTCCCTTGACCCTGCCTTGTAGGTGTGACAGTTGCCGAAGCCTCAATGGGGGTTGGAACTTCCAGATCAAATCTGGAATGGCTACCCACTACAGGTGGCAAGTGTTGGGATGTGGAGCTGTTGTCCACAGGGAACAGATGTTCATATAGAAGACTCTGCTTGGGGATCTAGGGCCTGGCAGAGTGACTATGGTCAAAGCTCAAAGGGCCACTTCAATGTCCCCCTACAGTTCAACTGGACAGACAGAGTGTGTCAAGACCTGTGGGTCCTGATGTCCATTGAAGAGGCCAACTGTGGGAGGCTGATCTGGATCCCAGTTCCTGTATACTCTGGGCACCCACTGGTCTAGACGAGATGTCTGCAATATTACAGGACTCTCCACTGTGGCATTCCAGGAGCACTCCCTCAAAAGGCAGTGATTGCTTACAAAACATCCATCAATTTCCAATCCTCAGTCTTTCACATCTGAGGAGCCTGGAGGAGGAGACTCTACTAATTTTTCATGGCAGCCATGTGACCTATGTCTTTATATTTCCTGGGCATTGTGTTCTCAATTATGGGATCTCGGACTACAAACGTGGGTGGTGCGTTGTTGCTGAGGGTCATGCCTGACTAGAGCAAGACTTGACTGGAAGAGGATCAATTGTCCAGATGGAATCTAATGATTCTGGTGCCTAGCCGAGGGACTATGGTCAAGGCTCTAAGGGACACCTTGAGATCTCCCTGCAGTTCAGATGGACAGACAAGAAATAATGAGCTCTGACCTGTATTCTGATAGCACAGAGTGGGGCATCAGCCAGGTCTTGTCACAAGCATCTGCAGATGAAAGTCTGGATGCTTAGTATCTCTTGCTATATATCCAGTCCATGGGACACTGGGCAACCCAAGAGGCCATTGTGATTGCAGTGCAACAGGACTCTCCAGAGGGAACTATATTCTCAAGTGCAGAGGATACTGGGATAGCTATCCAAAGCATCAGATTATCAGGCAAGAAGCACTGAGTGTGTCTTGAAGCCCTACATGCCAAGAAGAAAATAAACTCATTTTCATGGGGCACTAATGCTGGCCCTTTCCAACCCGCAACTCCATTTAATCTAGGTCCAATTATCCAGTTGATATTACGTTACAACAATCACAGTAAAACTATGCTCCAGATAATGGAAAAGATTTTAGCGACAGGGTTCTGGACCTCGCTGTCTTTCCATGCCTGTATCGACATTTAGAATGTGTGCAGTCTCTGGAAGGTCCTGTGTCAGCTGTAGGCTGGGCTTAGCTGTGGCTTTTTCTCCATCTAATGCAGAAGCCCTTGTGCCAATATGTGATCCTGTTGACAAGGCAGTTCTGCCCTTCAAGCCCACGGGATGATTCACCTGTCTCCATATAAACACAGCCCAGCATGACCTTACCGGGTGATACAGTCACTATGGTGACACTAAGACAAGAAGGACTTTGACAGTAGGAAGTGGGATGGGAAGACATCATGAGGCCCAGCTGTACCTGGGAAGTAGACAGCGAAACCACCAATCCCCCTTCAGACCTGCTTTCTATACTGGTGTCCTTGTACTGAAGCTCTGTCACAGAGAAGGCAACAATTTCTCCCTGAAACTCCTTCAGCCTTCATTTTGAGTCTTCTAGATCGGAAGAACATGGAGAAGGGTCTCTCCAGATGTGTCAGAGGGAGTCCCTGTGACCTGGGTCACTACATCTCTTGGGATTTTGTTCCAGGTGTGGGCTATCTGATAGAGCTGGACTCACAGTTCTAGCCATGCAGCCTCTTCCTCACTTTCTGGAATGTGCCTGCTCCTGGCATGTGCCTGCTCCTGGCAGTGCTGCTCCTGTCCCCTGTAGCATCATGGGGGTGGTTCTTTCTCCACAGCTCTGACCCCATTTTACCTACAAGGAATGAGAGAGAAGACTGGGACTGAAGTTTGAGGCCAGCTTCTGGGCTTCCTTTGTGCAATGATCTGAGCTGTTCTTTTGTCAGTTGTCATTGGATGGACATGACCATGTGACAATCTCTCAGGAAGGGCTGGATCCCAGTCTGGTGTCCAGGCTGTCCACAGGGAGCTGGCACTCTGGAAGAGTCCAGGACAATCAAGAAGACAAAGGTGCTGAGGTAAGTCACATGAAAACAGGTATAGAGAGTCACAGACCTCAGAGGGTCCATGGAAGAAGAGAGAGTTGGAGGACACTGTCTTGTGTGAAGGTCACAGCTAGACATAGCCTGGGAGGAAAGAAGGGATGAGACAGATGGACTTGAGAGCAGCCATGTGGGAAGCTGCCACCCTGGATGGCCGCATCTGATATCTCTCTGTCATAGTGAAGTGCTTATGGGCACTGAAAACACATTTCTTACAATTGAAGTTTTGATGAAATGGTGTTCTGGAATCTCTCTTGGCTCTCAGGACCTTGGAGTGTTGGCAGTTCCAAAGGGCCAAAGACCTGTAGAACGTGCTGCTCTTTTGCTAGTGATGGGAACGGCAGGTGAGGGGATAGAACTGTGGGAAAGATAAGAGTCTGAAGTCAGCCTGAGAGAGTAACTGTGGTGGACTCCCGGCATTAAGAGACCATGTTCCTTCTGTGGGACCCCACCATTCTTCACATATACCTGTAGGAGTTTCAGAGCCAGTGATCATTCCAGGTAAAACATGTCACCAGGCAGCCCTCCTGGACCTGGCTGATACCTAAGCCCTGATGCTCTTTTCTGTCCCAAACAGACACTCAGTAACCTTGAGGAGACCCATCTCGGTACAGGATTTTTCTTTCTACTCTGAAGAGAAGGCACTGAGTGGGGCAGGTGGGATGCATCCCCCAATCCTCTCTACTCTGACCTGCTCTCACTGTCTTGTTTGTGGATGTCACTAGATACAGCAGAGCAGTCAACATCATGAGGCACCCGTGAAGGGGACGTCCCAGGCTGAAGCCACAGTCAACTGTGCACCAAGGTCCTTCCCTGTTGGTGGCTGGGCAGTGTGAACACAAAGTCTTGCTGTGTCAGTGAGGGCCCGGACCCTGGGACTCTCTAACTTCTGCTGCAGTTGTTTCTGTGTCTGATGCTCCTGCTGCCAAAACCTAGGTCAAGGGTTTGAAAACACAAGAGTGCAACCTCAAACCAGGACATTTCTATATCAGAGAGGATAATGTCTAGATTTGCAATGTCAGACCAGGTGAGGAATGTGACAAGGTGCCACAAGGCTTTCCTACCTCCATTCCACATGTTATATCTGCCCCAGTCTAAACTGGCATTAGTTCTAGGAATGGATAAATGCTTGGTGTACTGATGGGTGGTGGAGGATCCCTGGGTGGATGTCTCATGCACAGACTTTCAGATCCCTCTGTGTGTGCCAGTTCCTCTTCATTCTTTAAACATCCGGTTGTGTACACACTCTCACACTCATTGTCATTTTGCACAGCTGCTCACCATTCACTAACATGCTCCCAGCTGTGTTTAACTTATAGATCCCAGCTTCCTTTTGTGCAGGGAAGGTTTAGTGTGGTCTAACAGGGAATCCCACTAAAACAGTGCAGTGAGTAGCTGGACTTCCTGTTGCCTAGAGCCTGCACCAGACAGGCACCTGGATCTACACCAGCTGTTTTTCCCCCCAGCAAAGACCCCGTGATCATTCACTAGCTTGAAATTCAGCATTCTCAAGTTCCATCCTCAGTTCCCTTGTCTTTCTGAATGGCCATTGCCTAACCCTAGTGTGGGCCTTCATCAGCCAGGAACATGGGGACAGCCTATAATGATGTCACCTGTGCACTCTCTCTGCTGTGCTCTCCCTCTGAGGACTGTGTCCCCTATAATTCTCTGTGTGGGCAATTCATCTGTGTTCCCACATCTTCCTTCAGGAAGTCTCTGTTCAGTTTTCAGGGCCTCAGGAAGGGATAGGCTGGCTTATGTTCAAGTACATGGGACTCCTGTCCTTCTCATTCTATGGTTTTCTATCCTCTGCCTCCTCCCTCACACCTCTCTTCTGCATGTGGCCACCTTGCAGTCCATGATCTCTGTCTGCAGGACACGAGGTCACAGTTGCTAAGTCAGTAAGCCTCATCTGCATCATCATAACATTCTGTAGCAGGGAGGTAAACAGGGTGTGTCCCTCTCTCTTCCCATGCCTGCCTCTGTCCAGAGGGACATAGTTCATTCTTTTTAATGCCTAGACCTGGAAGTCCTCTGAAGATGGGGCTTGGCCAAGGGCCATCTGAGCAGAGGTCCTATCTTTTCAGGTCTACCCGTAATTCCTAATGTGAGACATCTGGGGATCTGTGCTCTTCACATCGGGTGCTTCAAGATACTACACAAGAGAATGAAGGATTGCCTGTCAAATGTGTGCTGCTTCCCTTGGGGTTTCAATACCAAAAGCCCATACTATGTTCAACAACAAAGTGGCTCCCTTGAAAGAGCCAGTTTGCAAAACCCAGTGATGAATTCGGCACTCAGGTATGAGAGGGGGCATATGCACTTTGCATTTTATTTTTTCTGCCTTTTCATCCAAAAATAACAAACGTGTATGCTTGTTTTGTGGGGATCAATGGGGTGTTCAAACGTATTTCTACACCAGCTGGATTAAATCCTGCCACTTAGCATACCTCCTCAGGAAGAAATCCTGCTGGAACATACTCAGGTGGTGTCTGATGTAACTGAACTAGCAGTAGACAACAAAAGATTGTGATCGGAGTGAGGAGGGTGGTGGGTGTTGTGATGTGGAGCAGTTGTCCACAGGGAACAGATGTTCATATAGAAGACTCTGCCTGGGGATCTAGGACCTGGCAGTGTGACTATGGTCAAAGCTCAAAGGGCCACTTCAATGTCCCCCTACAGTTCAACTGGACAGGCAGAGTGTGTCAAGACCTGTGAGGCCTGATGTCACATTGAAGAGGCCAACTGTGGGAGGCTAATCTGGATCCCAGTTCCTGCATATCCTGGGCACCCAGTTTAGAGGAGATGTCTGCAATATCACAGGACTCTCCACTGTGGCATTGCGCGAGCATGCCCTCAAATGCAGTGGTTGCTTACAAAACATCCATCAGCTTTCCAATCCTCAGTCTTTCACTTCTAAGGAGCATGGAGGAGGAGACTCTACTGATCTTTTAATGGCGGTCATGTGACCTAGATCCTTGTATTTCCTGGGCATTGTGTTCTCAATTGTGGGATCTCTGTCTACAAAGGCAGGTGGTTGAATGTTGCTGAGGGTCATGCCTGTCTAGAACAAGACTTGACTGGAAAAACAACGTCAATTCTCTCACATAAGCAAGAGATGGAGAAGGGATGTGAGGCAATTGTGCAGAGGGAGCAAATGTCCAGATGGAATCTAATGTGATGATCTGGTGCCTGGCAGAGGGACTACAGTCAAGGCTCAAAGGGGACACCTCCAGATCTCCCTGCAATTCAGATGGACAGACAAGAATGAACTTGACCTATATTCTGATAGCACGGTGTGGGGCATCAGCCAGGTCTGGACACCAGTATCTGCAGATAAAAGTCTGGATGGTTAGTATCTCATGCTGCATGTCCAGTCCATGGGACACCGGGCAACCCAAATAGTCATTGTGATTGCAGTGCCACAGGAGTCTCCAGAGGGAACTAACTCCATTCTCAAGAGCAGAGGATACTGGGATAGCCATCCAAAGCATCTGATGATCAGGCAAGAAGCTGAGGGTGTCTTTAGCTCTACATGCCAAGATGAAAACAAATGCATTCTCGTGGGACACTAATGCTGGCCCTTTTAATCCTCCCTCCATATATTCTATGTCCAATCACCCAGAAGACATTTCCTTTTAACAGTCACAGTAGAACCCTGCTACAGATTTTGGGAAACACTGTTGGGATGGGTTTTTGGACCTCTCTGTCCTTCCATCTGTATGGACATTTAGGATGTGTGCAGTCTCTGGAAGGTCCTGTGCCAACTGCAGGCTGGGCTAAGATGGGGGCTTTGTCACCATCTAATGCAAAAGCCCTTGTGCCAATATGTGATCCTGTTGACCAGGCTGTTCTGCCCTTCAAGCCAACGGGTTGATTCACCTGTCTCCATATAAACACAGCCCAGCATGCCCTTACCAGGTGATACTGTCACTATGGTGACACTAAGACAAGAAGGACTTTAACAGTAGGAAGTGGGGTGGGAAGATGTTGTGAGGCCCAGCTATACCTGGGAATTAGACAGCGAAACCACCGATCCCCCTTCAGAACTGCTTTCTATTTGGTGAACTGGTACCGAAGCTCTGTCACAGAGAAGGCAACAATTTCTCCCGGAAACTCCTACAGCCTTCATTCTGAGTCTTCTAGATGGGAAGAACCTGGAGGAGGGTCTCTCTAGAAGTGCCAGAGGGTGGCCCTGTGATCTGGGTCACTGCATCTCTTGAGATTTTGTTCCAGCTGTGGGCTGTGTGACAGAGCTGGGCCCACAGTTCTAGCCATGCAGCCTGTTCCTCACTTCCTGGCAAGTGCCTGCTCTGATCCTCCTGTATTACCATGGGAGCTGTTCTTCCTCTACAGCCCCGACCCATTCTTACCTACAAGGAATGAGAGAGAAGACTGTGTCTGATGTTTGAGCCCAGCTTCTGGGCTTCCTTTGTGCAATGATCTGAGCTGTTCTTTTGTCAGTTGTCATTGGATGGACACGGCCATGTGACAGGCCCTCAGGAGGGCTAGATCCCAGGATCAGAAGTCTGGTGTTCAAGCTGTCCACAGGGAGCTGGCACTCTGGCAGAGTCCAGGACACTCAGGAAGACAAAGGTGCTGAGGTAATTCCACCTGAAAACAGGTAAACAGAGTCACGGACCTCAGAGGGTCCATGAAAGTACAGGGAGTTGGAGGAGACTGTCCTATGTGAAGGTCACAGCTAGGCATAGCCTGGCAGGAAAGAAGGGATGAGACAGATGGACTTGAGAGCAGCCCTGTGGCATGCTCCACCCTGGATGGCCGCATCTGAAGTCTCTCTGTCATAGTGAAGTGTTTATGGGCACTGAAAACACATTTCTTACAACTGAACTTTTGATGAAATGGTGTTCTGGAATCTGTCTGGGCTCTCAAGACCTTGGTGTGTTGGCAGTTCCAAAGGGCCAAAGACCTGTAGTACAAGCTGCTCTTTTGCTAGTGATGGGAACGGCAGGTGAGGGGATAGAACTGTGGGAAAGATAGGAGTCTGAAATCAGCCTGAGAGAGTAACTGTGGTGGAATCCCGGCATTAGGAGGCCTTGTTCCTTCTGTGGGACCCCGCCATTCTTCACATATGCCTGTAGGAGTTTCACAGCCAGTGATCATGCCAGGTAAAACATGTCACCAGGCAGCCCTCCTGGACCTGGCTGATACCTAAGCCCTGATGCTCTTTTCTGTCCCAAACAGACATCAGTAACCTTGAGGAGACCCATCTCGGTACAGGATTTTTCTTTCTACTCTGAAGAGAAGGCACTGAGTGGGGCAGGTGGGATGCATCCCCCAATCCTCTCTACTCTGACCTGCTCTCACTGTCTTGTTTGTGGATGTCACTAGATACAGCAGAGCAGTCAACATCATGAGGCACCCGTGAAGGGGACGTCCCAGGCTGAAGCCACAGTCAACTGTGCACCAAGGTCCTTCCCTGTTGGTGGCTGGGCAGTGTGAACACAAAGTGACACACTTGCTGTGTCAGTGAGGGCCCGGGCCCTGGGACTCTCTAACTTCTGCTGCAGTTGTTGCTGTGTCTGATGCTCCTGCTTCTAAAACCTAGGTCAAGGGTTTGAAAACACAAGTTTCCAACCTCAAACCAGGACATTTCTATGTCAGAGAGAACAATGTCTAGATTTGAAATCGAAGAGCATGTGAGGAATGTGGCAAGGTGCCATGAGGCTTTCCTACCTCCATTCCACATGTTATATCTGCCCCAGTCTAAACTGGCATTAGTTCTAGGAATGAAAAAACCCCTAGTGTACTGATGGGGAGTGAAGGATCCCTGGATGGATGTCTCATGCACAGACCATTCAGATCCCTCTGGGTGGGCCTGTTCCTTTTCATTCTTTAAACATCCGGTGTGTGCACACTCTCACACTCATTGTCATTTTGCACAGCTGCTCACCATTCACTAACATGCTCCCAGCTGTGTTTAACTTGTAGATCCCAGCCTCCTTTTGTGCAGGGAAGTTTTAGTGTGGTCAAACAGGGAATCCCACTAAAACAGTGCAGTGAGTAGCTGGACTTCCTGTTGCCTAGAGCCTGCACCAGACAGGCACCTGGATCTACACCAGCTGTTTTTCCCCCAGCAAAGACCCCGTGATCATTCACTAGCTTGAAAATCAGCATTCTCAAGTTCCATCCTCAGTTCCCTTGTCTTTCTGAATGGCCATTGCCTAACCCTAGTGTGGGCCTTCATCAGCCAGGAACATGGGGACAGCCTATAATGATGTCACCTGTGCACTCTCTCTGCTGTGCTCTCCCTCTGAGCACTGTGTCCCCTGTGACTCTCTGTGTGGCAATTCATCTGTGTTCCCACATCTTCCTTCAGGAAGTCTCTGTTCAGTTATCAGGCCTCAGGAAGGGATGGGCTGGCTTATGTTCAAGTACTTGGGACTCCTGTCCTTCTCATCCTATGGTTTTCTATCCTCTGCCTCCTCCCTCACACCTCTCTTCTGCATGTGGCCACCTTGCAGTCCATGATCTCTGTCTGCTGGACAGGAGGTCACAGATGCAAAGTAAGAAAGCCTCATCTGCATCATCATAACATTCTGTGGCAGGGAGGTAAACAGGGTGTGTCCCTCTCTCTTCCCCTGCCGGCCCCTGTCCAGAGGGACATAGTTCATTCTTTTCAATTCCTAGACCTAGAATTCCTCTCAAGAAGGGGTTTGGCCAAGGGCCACCTGAGCAGAGTCCTGTCTTTTCAGGTCCACCTGTTATTCCTAATGTTAGAAATCTGGGGATCCGTGTTCTTCACATCGGGTTCTTCAAGATACTACTCAAGAGAATGAGCGATCGCCTGTCGAATGTGTGCTGCTTACTTTGGGGTTTCAATCCCAAAAGCCCATCCTATGTTCAACAACAAAGTGGCTCCTCTGAAAGATGCAGGGTGCAGAGCCCAGTGAGGAACTGGGCACGCAGGTATGAGAGGGTGCATATGGGCTTTGTATTTTCTTTTCTCTGCCGTTTTACCCGAAAAATAAGAAATGTGTGTCCTTGTTTTGTGGGGAGCAATGGGTTATTCAGATGTATTTCTACACCAGCTGGATTAAACCCTGCCACTTAGCATACCTCCTCAGGAAGAAATCCTGCTGGAACATACTCAGGTGGTGTCTGATGTAACTGAACTAGCAGTAGACACCAAAGACTGTGATCGGAGTGGGGTGGGTGGTGGGTGGGGTGCTGTGGAGCTGTTGTCCACAGGGAACAGATGTTCACATAGAAGACTCTGCTTGGGGACTTAGGGTCTCGCAGAGTGACTATGTTCAAAGCTCAAAGGGCCTCTTCAATGTCCCCCTATAGTTCAACTGGACAGGCAGAGTGTGTTAAGACCTGTGAGGCCTGATGTCACATTGAAGAGGCCACTGTGGGAGGCTGAGCTGGATCCCAGTTCCTGCATATCCTGGGCACCCAGTCTAGACGAGATGTCTGCAATATCACAGGACTCTCCACTGTGGCATTCCAGGAGAATGCTCTCAAAGGACAGAGGTTGATTACAAAATATCCATCAATTTCCAATCCTCAGTCTTTCACATGTGAGGAGCCTGGAGGAGGAGACTCTACTGATTTTTTCATGGCAGCCATGTGACCTAGGTCCTTGCATTTCCTGGGCATTGTGTTCTCAATTGTTGGATCTCTCACCACAAAGGCAGGTGGTTTATTGTTGCTGAGGGTCATGCCTGACTAGAACAAGACTTGACTGGAAAAACAAGGTCAATTCTCTCACATAAGCAAGAGATGGAGAAGGGATGTGAGGCCATTGTGCACAGGGAAAAAATGTCCAAATGGAATCTAATGGGATGATCTGGTGCCTCGCAGAGGGACTACGGTCAAGGCTCAAAGGGGACACCTCGAGATCTCCCTGTGCTTCAGTTGAACAGACAAGAAGTAATGAACTCTGACCTATCTTCTGATAGTACAGTGTGGGGCATCAACCAGGTCTGGACACAGGCATCTGGAGATGAAAGTCTGAATGCTTACTATCTCCTGCTGCATGTCCAGTCCATGGGACACTGGGCAACCCAAGAGGTCATTGTGATTGCCGTGCCAAAGGAGTCTCCACAGGGAACTAACTCCATTCTCAAGAGCAGAGAATACTGTGATAGCCATCCAAAGCATCTAATGATCAGGCAAGAAGCAATGAGGAGGTCTTCAAGCCCTACATGCCAAGTAGAAAATAAATTCAATCTCACGAGGCACTAATGATGGCCCTTCCACACCCCGGCCCAAACTCCATGTACTGTATGTCCAATTACTCAGTCAACATTTCCTTACAACAATCACAGTAGCTCCAGATTTGGGGGAAGTTATTTGGGACACAGATCTGGACCACTCTCCTTCCATGTCTGTATGGACATTTAGGATGTGTGCAGTCTCTGGAAGGTCCTGTGCCAACTGCAGGCTGGACTGAGCTGGGGCTTTCTCACCATCTAATGCAGAAGCCCTTGTGCCAATATGCGATCCTGTTGACCAGGCTATTCTGCTCTTCAAGCCAATGGGCTGATTCACCTGTCTCCATATAAATACAGCCCAGCATGCCCTTACCCCGTGATCTGTCACTATGGTGACACTAAGACAAGAAGGACTTTAAAAGTAGGAAGTGGGATGGGAAGACATTATGAGGCCGAGCTGTACCTGAAATCTAGACAGCGAAACCACCAATCCCCCTTCAGACCTGCTTTCTATACTGGTGTCCTTGTACCGAAGCTCTGTCACAGAGAAGGCAACAATTTATCCCCGAAACTCCTTCAGCCGTCATTCTGAGTCTTCTAGATGGGAAGAACCTGGAGGAGGGTCTCAGATGTGTCAGAGGGTGGCCCTGTGACCTGGGTCACTACATTTCTTGGGATTTTGTTCCAGTTGTGGGCTGTCTGACAGAGCTGGGCCCACAGTTCTAGCCATGCAGCCTGTTCCTCACTTCCTGGCATGTGCCTGCTCCTGGCATGTGCCTACTCTTGGCATGTGCCTGCTCTTGGCATGTACCTGCTCCTGGCATGTGCCTGCTCCTGACATGTGCCTGCTCCTGGCATGTGCCTGCTCTTGGCATGTACCTGCTCCTGACATGTACCTGCTCCTGGCATGTGCCTGCTCTAGTCCTTATGCAGCACCCTGGGAGCGGTTCTTCCTCCAGAGTCCTGATGATCACCATTCTTACCTACGAAGAATTTGAGAGAGGACTGCATCTGAGTTTTGAGCCCAGCTTCTGGGCTTCCTTTGTGCAATGATCTGAGCTGTTCTTTTGTCAGTTGTCATTGGATGGATATGGCCTTGTGACACGCCCTCAGGAGGGGCCGGATCACAGGATCGGTAGTCTGGTCTTCAAGCTGTCCACAGGGAGCTGACACTCTGCCAGAGTCCAGGTCAATCATGAAGACAAAGGTGCTGAGGTAATTCCACCTGAAAACAGGTAAATATAGTCATGGACCTCAGAGGGTGCATTGAAGTACAGGGGTTCGAGGAGCCTGTCTTGTGTGAATGTCACAGTTGGGCAGAGCCTGGGAGGAAAGAAGGGATGAGACGGGGGACTTGAGAGGAGCCATGTGTCACCTTATTTAGACCGATGGTCTATCTCTGAGAGTCTAGGACACCTTGTCAAGCATTTAAAATTATTCATATGTTTTTTCAGTTACTTGCCTATTTCTTTATTTCTGCCTCTCTCCCTGTCTCCTTTCCTTTCCTATTTGGTGTGTGTGTGTGTGTGTGTGTGTGTGTGTGTGTGTGTAATTGTGTAGCACCTATGTGCTGTGCCTAGCATCTGGAGGTTACAGGATAACCCTACGACGTCATTCTCTCAACCACTTTGAAGGGCACAGGGATTGATGTCTGTTGCTTACTCCTCCAAATGTTTTTGCAGGTGGGGAACCTAATGGACATGAAGCAGTGTCAGAACTTGCTGGAGAACTCTGTGACTGCTGTGACTGCTCTGCGAGAGTGGGAGCCTTGACCTTGGCCCACACATGTGCTGTTCTTCTTTGGATGCCAGTCAGGACAACGAGATCTCTGTCCCTCAGAATTGACTTGGTTGTTGATTTAGGGAATCTCCAACACCTCAGCTTAGTTTTCTAGCTTTAGATAATATTTAATCTTCGCATTGTAGATGATTTGCCCCTGTTCTTTATGCCCAGTTTACATTACCAAACTTAATATGGTTGTAACAGTAAGTATGCAATGTTTTAGGACATGGCTACCCCAATGGCATGCTCAGAGCCTTTGCCCAAGGGTGTTCTTATACACCTGTGAAGAGAGCAAGCCAGGAACTTGTATCCTTACTCAGGGATGAGAACAAACTAAATCTCAGAGCATGACTTGCCACAGTGTGGTCCCTGAGCCTGGAAGCTCCTGGCTCCACTGTTCAAGCATCTTTGTCTATTCTGTGTTGGGACCTTTTCCATCCCTTACTTGGTAGCGTCCACAGACCCTGTAGAGACTGGAGTCCAGAAAGCCCAGGGAAGGGTTTCCAGCAGGACCCTGACCCATGTTGGTTGTCCTGGCTTCCATCCCTGCCTTCACCAATCACTATTCTCATGTCTGTCCTTAGAGCTGGTCTGCTCCCGTGCCCTTCACTCGGTGAGGAGGTTGGGAGCAAGCGTCAAATGAATGAAATACAGGCTCTGGATTCTCTCAGAAAGCCTGCATCAGACCCCTGAGGCTCTGAGAAGCCGACAACCTGTTCAAGATCAAATATTCTCTGAGGCCATGAAGACAAGGTAGAGAGTGGGTGCCCCAAGGAAGTGGGTCAGAGGTCTCCCTCCCTGCATTATTCAAATCCTCCTTTGTAGGGCACACTAACAAATCCGCATAGTCCTATCTCCCAGAAGACAGGTCAAGGTGTTGCTGTCAGAAGGTCAGGTGATATGAGCCACTCAGAACTTCACTATGAAACAGAGCCAAGACTCAGATTACTTTTCCCACGGTCTTCCTCAGTCTCATCTTAGAACTGAAGATCACCCAGGACATCCTCTTTTCCTTGAAGGTAGGATGGCCAACTTAGGGGCTCTTAGCTTCTGATGCTAGCACAGTGGGGTTCTGATTAGCTATGAGGGGAGAGGGCTGACAGTGCAGCTCTGGCCTGGGGCACATGCCTGGCATAAGTGAGACCCTGGGGAAATGTCTATGATCTCTCAAAGGGAAGTCCCTACATAGTCGCAGGATTGAGGTTCTGTTGCAGAGGCTTTGGCTGCAACCAAATCCTGCCCCTTCCTGAATAGAAACAGAGGAGGGGTGGATTATGGGTGGGGGACAAATAAGGGGAAGAGGAGAGACAGCGAGGAGAAGAGGGAGAGGAAACTGTGGCCAGGATGTAAAATAAATAAATTTTTAAGATGCATACATACTAAAAACAACCCTAAAGCAAATGACCAGCAGGAACCTTCTCTCTGCTGTCCATGTTAAGAGACTGGTGAAAAAAAATGCTTACTTTGTATCCCTGAGTACAAGAGGAGACCCCAGTTCCACCTCAGTTATTTCTGCCTCGCTCCTGGCGGCTTTTTTAGGACCTGCTTTGGGAATGTGGTCCAAGGTCCATGGGTTAAGGCTAAGAGGGTAGAAACATGGCAGCATATGCCCAACCCAAATCCTCTTGCTGGAGCTGTTGTGTGTGATGGTCGCCTCAGTCCTTTCTTACCTTGTGCCGTCCAGGTGTTGCTAGAATCATAATCCAAAGCTTCTAAATTTCAGTATGAAGAACAGGGTACTTAGTGTGCTCGGGACTGCCTGGGAACGGGTGTCCTTTCGAGGAAGACATCTGACCACCAGGTGGAAGGCGCTCAAGTGACCCCAGGTAGCTTGAGCCATCTTTATTTATACTTCAACAGTTTTTCTCCCAGGATACATGAACAGTTTCATTACCATCTCTGCGATTTTACTGTTAAGAAATTCATCACATTGTAAGAAAGACATCGTGGTCATTATAAAAGTCCTCATTGCTCCCCTTTCTGTCTCCCCAAACACACTTTGCCAACCTCCCTGGACTTCATTCTAGACATGGAGTTCAGCCTTTTTGCAGCTTAACTAAATATCCAGCCACACATATCCTGCTCACACAGTACTCACAGCAGCTACTTGTGGTTCCAAATTAAAAACTAATAGACATGGGTAAATTGCTTTAAGGACAACAGTATCCAAGCCCCAACAATTATTTCATGTGTGTAAGATATGCTTTCAAATAGTTCCCTTTTCTACAAGAGGGTCCCATGTCTCAATCGCTCTGTAAAAGGCAGACTTTGGTAAGGCACTCTTTTCCTATACTACCACACTACTTTTCTTTCACCCATATAAGCTCCTGTGTATGGTAAAGATGGATGTATTCATATCACATTGCATTGCATTTTTTCCTCTTGGAGCATACCAGATCCTACCATTGGCTCTATATGCTTGGTGTCCATGGAACTTACTCTCAACACTTGTCACTGTGTGTATTTCTGAGGCTTTTTCCCTAGTCTGTGTATGCATGACTTCCTCTCCTTTCCAGAATGGTAAAATTAAAAACCATCGAAGAATCAACAATATAATGAGAGAGAAAAGAGCCTACAAGCTGCATGAATTCAGCCAAGTCCTGCCATGCTTGAGGTCCACAGTTCTTTTCCAAGTAAGAGACCATCTCCACAGGCTTTGCCATGCAGAGACCCGTTGGACAGGCATTCATATGTGGATCAGAGACTAGGCTGCATGGCTCCCTACACTGAACACTGTGCCTGTGTCTGAGACCGAGTTAAGGTGCTCTGTGTCCTTGTGAGAAAAGGAAAACAAGGCTGAATAAGGCCTCTCCTGAGAGTGAGTACCTGGGCCACACCAACCAATCAAGGCTCGCAGGAAAGAGCTGGTTTTTAGCTCTACTGGACATGCCCCAGTCCCAGGATCTCTCCCTCATCCTGACTTTCTTTTCAGATCAGGCTCCCCATCAGACATACCCATTTTAGTCATTCTAACGGCTACCACCTTGACACACAGTCCAGACCTCAGTCACCTTTCATACACCTCTCCCTCTGTGTGACCCATCCAGACAGTTGCCACATCCAGTGTCCTAACACAGCTCAAGAGTGACCCATCTCTCACCTCACCGCTAGGTGGCAGGCTTGGCTCTGCAGCCTGGCAGCCATTCTTTTCTCTCCCTTACACTTTCTTAGGAAATCAGACCTAGGGAATGTTAGCCCAGGATGACCCTCCCCTTGTAAGTCTTCACAGCATCCAGTACCATGTCCTTGGCATTTGGAGGTGAGCTCAGGCACCAACTCCACCCGTTCATTGCACACAGCACTTAAACCACATCCTTTATGATAAACTCATAACATTTCACCTAACCACTTATAAGAACAGGTTTCCAGCCAATAAATCCCCTTTCTGACTTATTCCAGGCCTTATCTGGCCCCACCTGCTCTATTCACTCCCCTTTTGGGTAGGAAATGAACATGGCTGTCACTGCCCCATGTGCTTAGATTCATTCCCTCAGATTAGCCCCAAGGTTCTGCATTCCTAGAGTCTTCTCCAGGACTCTAGGAGAAATCTCCTCAGGGCAGGACCCCAAGGAAATTTTGATATTTAATGGCACAGTAAGTCCTGGTGTGGAAGCAGGGTAAAGGAGTGAGAGAAACTGGTCACATGGTGCCCACAGTCAGAAATCCCAGACAGCTGATGTTGATGCTCTTCTTGGTTTCTCCATTATTTATTTATTTATTTATTTATTTATTTATTTATTTATTTATTTATTTATTTATTTATTTACAGCTGGTGATGCAGCCTGAGGAAATGTTCCACACAAAACATTCAGGATGGGTCTTACTACCTCAGAGATACCTCTCCAGAAACACCCTCAGATATGTGCTCAAATTTCTGCCTCTTAAGAAAACCTAGTTCCTGCTACACTACCTAGAATCCAGTCTCTACCTCAGATATCATTATTGTGAGTACTGCTCTGCAAGGGCCTTCACATTCAGGCTCTATTGGCTAGGTCTCCAGGAAGAGGTGGATCTCTCTTGTTTGGCTGCTGCTCCTTCCTCAAGCCAGGGGACCTCTTTTCTTCATCCACCTGAGAAGTGACCAATACCACACACCTACCACGGCATGGGCCGCAATACCAGGAGAATCATTAGACTCTAAATATGAATACTTTTAGAGTCCATCTGAGTGATACCAGGACATTTTTGGCTTTGGAGAAATATCCCTCGCTCTGCAATAGTGACCCCAACTCACCTCTTTTTGGATCCCAGAAAAAATGCTCAACTCCCTCAGACATTCTGTCTCATTGCTGAGACCACCAGGGCAGGAGGACAGCCCATGGTCTGCTGAGCCATCTGCATCTGGCAAGGCCACCCTTTCTCTACTAAATAAAGGGCACTGTTCACATGGGCTGAGGCCTGGAGTCGCCATTGTTTAGTGTGTGTGTTTTCTCAGTTCTAACAAAGGCAGGCAAAGTACTCTGGGGTGGTACAGTAGGTAAGGTTGTCACGTGAGACAGTGGAGCTGGCACACGGTGTACACAGTCCAAGGACATAAGAAGAGGTAAGGCAAGATAAAGGGCAGCTGTCCAGCCACTCGGCCATCTGTGGACAACAGGAATTTTGGAGGTCCACTTGCCCAGGAGCCTCTTGGGGCTGTCCCTGCTGGAGTGGATGAGGAAGGCTCTGTCCTGCCTAGGGTGCTGGTCTACAATTAACATCACATCATTGTTGGCCACATTATGCACATTGGGTCATAGATTCAAATGTTTGGACATAACTGGTCATGGTTGTCAGTGAAGCTTCCTAAATCCATTTGCTTTCTTTGAATTCAGACAGGGAAAATTAGAACTGTACCTGTCCTAGGGACCCTAGAGTCAATCAAAGGAAAACATCTCACTTGAAGGAGCCCAGATTCCCAAAAGGAGAATGGTTGTTTTGGGGTTGCTCATCTAGGAATTTCATTATGGAGAGGAGACTTAGCTATCAAGACTGTGAAGAACTCTTAACATGGGGGATTCTTTTCATAGGGCTTTCATTCCTGTCCTAGGTAGATCCCTCCATTAGTGAGCCAATCATAGATAGATTCCAGGAGTTTAATCTGCAAACTGGGGTGAGGCCCAGATTGTGTCAGAGAAGAACAGTTGAATAAAGGGCATCTCTTACTAAATTCCTTCCTTCCTGTACACAGGACATCTCTCACCAACTCCCTTCCTTCCTGTACACAGGGCATCTCTCACTAGTTTCCTGCTTTTTTGTCTGAATACAAAGACCAACTGGAACATAAATTCTCTCGGGGGACAAGACATCTCAGACTCAACATTTCTTAAGGAATCATCTGATTAGGGCTGGGTGAAGTAGATTTTGGAATCCTTCTGTCTAAGTGCTTAGTGGTAGAATTTTCCAGTTCTTTAGAATGGGAGATAAGGGTATGTCTGGGTGGATCTTGGAGATACCTGTGTTCAGAGATAGGGGAATTCACTGGACTCTATAAGTTCTTTCCAGTTCCTAAGCACCCAACGTATCAAACTAGGAGAGTTTCATGGTGAGAAGATGAATAATTGAAAAGCATTAAAATAGGAAGAAGGTGTGCGAAGCAACCAATAAATGGTCCATGTTGCCATACATTAAAAATTATATGGTGTTGTAGACTATTTGTTTAGGATGTGTTACTTCCATTTATGCTGTGGAATGTTTGTTTAAGAATGCAATGATGTGTTCTTTGATATTGCATTTGTTCAACTCTGTAAATCTGTGTTACTTTGCCTGCCTAAAATACCTGGTTGGTGTAATAAAGGGCTGAACGACCATTAGCAAGGCAGGGGAAAGGATAGGAGGGGCTGGCATGCAGAGATAATAAATAGGAGGAGAAATCTAGGTTCAAGAGAAGGGACAATAGAGAAAACAAGAAGAGGATGCCAGGGGCCAGCCATGGAATAAGAAGGAAAGAAAGATACATAGAATAAAGAAAAGTAAAAAGCCCAGAAGCAAGAGGTAGTTAAAGAGAAATGGGATAACTGATGTTAGAAAAGCTGGCAAGAAACAACCCAGGCTAAGGCCAGGCATTCATAAATAATAGTAAGTCTCTGTGTATTTATCTGGGATCTGAGTGGTGGGCTCCCAAAGAGGTTTTTTGTTTTTTGTTTTGTTTTAAAGAAACATCTACAATATGGGTTTTTATTGTCCTATTTAATCTGTCACCAACACTACCTCAGCATATAGGTGTTGGACACTGATGTTACAGAAGTTAAGAAACTGCTGGCTGGGGACACAGCTCACTGGTAGAGCCCTTGCTTAGCACCAGCCCTGAGCTCACTCTCCAACAGAATGCTGTTGGGGGTGTTAAGGAAGGGGGACATTATTTACTCCAAGAAGAGAACCACGGATTTAACCCAGGTCCATAGATCTCTGCTTTGGTCAAGCTCACATAGGTACAACAGAATTAGCAAGACTGAAAAGGCGATTACCTGGAATGATGCACATGAAGGTGAAGAATGTCACTGTCTGGGAAACCCAGGCACATGGGCGGCAGGCAGAATGGGACTCCCTGCACATGAGAACTGCAAGTTCGACTGGACTTCAAGACAGCCCAGGAACCTCACCACTATGGTCTCACTCTGCTTAAATGACACGTGGAACTACAATCTTCCCTTTGCCATAATTTTTTTTTTCATTTACACAAACCTTGAACTGGATTGGCCTCTTGAACAACCTCTCTTTTGGTTTCAGCTCCTACTACCAAGGAAAATTCCTCAAGTTCCTTAGTTCTCAATCTCAAGTGAACACCTGATTAATCTTGCCTCTCTGTTTAAGGTAGATGACTAGTTGCTGTCCCTGTCTTGGAGCTGGAGAGAACAAAACTGCTCCTTTCTTTAGTGTCTCCATGGATTGTAGAAGTCTGGAAACTTTGGTGAACTTAGCTATCCTGTTTATGTAGCTTTATGATTACTTTCATACAACACAACCACTGTTTTTGGTAAAGTTTCTATCAGTTACAAATTATACACTAATTAACAGATGTGAGTCAAGTGGGTTGAACCCAAGAAATGCACTCTAACCCACCCCATCTGTATCTGTCTCTCTAGTTTCCATCCTTTCTTCCCCCTTATTTTCTCTCCCTTCATCCTCCCTCCTTCCTTTCCACCCGACTCGCAAACATTAGCTCTAGGGTTTTCTGCCTTATGCTCATGTCTCTCCCACTCGGCATGAGGGGAAACACCAGGTTCCACAACCTCAGAAGGATCATATGACAAAACTGTGTATTCTTTCCTTCCCATACTCCAACTGTGATATTTATGATAACCAAAAAAACCATGCTTCTCATATGATCTCTAAAGTGTCTTGAGTTTACCTGTGAAACAGACACCACTCTAGAGAGAGCTTGCCTGACCAGCTGTCCATACAGAACTGCCCTTATTCAGCACCCTCACTTGGTCCTCCTTCAGCATCCTCTCATGGTCCTTATTCACCATCCTCACTTGGTCCCCCTTACCATCCTCACCTGGTCCTCCTTCAGCATCCTCTCCTGGTCCTTAGTCACCAACCTCACTTGGTCCTCCTTCAGCATCCTCTCCTGGTCCTTATTCACCAACCTCACTTGATCCTCCTTCAGCATTCTCACCTGTTTCTTATTCACCATCTTCACCTGGTCCTCTTTCAGCCTCCTCACTTAGTCCTGCCCATTTCCATCCTCCCTGTCCTCACTCTGTGTAATCAGAGTCTGAGGCAGTATGGGTTAGAGGAAGATGGCCAGGATTGAGTTCTAAAGTTCTTATCAATAAACCTGTGTCTCTATGCATAAAGAGGTAGGGACAGTTTTAACTGGGTACAGCCCAACAAAAGAATCCCCGAGGAAGATATACTTCCCTAAAGCAATCAACATGAGACACTTTCTTTTATTTTTCTCATTAAATTTATTTATTTTACATGCCAATCCCAGGTTCCCTGTAGCAAAAGACACTCCCATTACCTTTTATAATAAAGAGAATCTTCTAAGATACAAAGAAAAATGAAGTTCCTGAACTTCCTTACTGTAGCTTTGTCAAATGTTATACTTCATTCTGCTTTAGGAGTCATTGGTACCCACCATTCCACTGCCTTCTGGAATTTTCCTCCAAATACTTCCACCAATGCATTTTTGATCTACCTTGATTTATCTTTTTTCCTATACTGCCCTGAAACAGCTTCCATGTGGGAGAATGAAACCTGAGGTAACCAGACTCTGTGTTTGCTGGGACGTGATCAATCAAATTTTGTTCCAGAATTAACTGTCTCTCATTCCCTTTGAGGTTTAGAGCTGTAATTTTGCACTGTTGGAACAGTGAAGACAGGTTTTTAGAGCAGAGATGAGAAACAGAAGCCATGGTGCAGGAGAGGAAACCTCAAAATTCTTGCCTGGACAAGAATTTGCCTATGATTGAGTGGGGGATGGGGTGAGAGTGCCAAGGGGCAGATATGGTGATATTTTATTTGTACTGAAATGGGATTTTATTTGTATGTTAATAAATAAAGTTGCCTGGGGGTCAGAGCTAATAGCAAGCCATAGCAGAAGTCTGGCAGTGGTAGCACACCTCCTTAATCCTGATCACACGACAGGCAGATCTCTGTGTTTTCAAGGATACCACCAGCATGGAGACACATGCCTCTAATCTCAATACCAACCATGGAAGACCTGGAGGTCTGTACAGACAGGCAGTGATGGGGTCATGTGGTTGGGTTTACAACCAATGAGAAGGCAGAACAGAAAGTCAATAAAAAGCACAAACACACAGGAAGTAGTTCACTTGCAGAGAGGTAGGACAGCAGCGGCAGTGAAGGGTAAGGTTTTTAACCTCAGCTCTTAGCTATTGCTCTGACCTCTTGGCTTTTAACTCTGTATTTGGCTCTGTGTTCCTTATTTAACAAGACAGTTACATCTGCATCTGGCGCCCAACATTCGTGGTACATACAGCTGCTTGCTTGTGGCCTTTCAGGCCCCTGCTCAGACCTGAGCTATACATAGCCAGTTATGACAGCTTTGTGGCCTGCTGGCTGGCAGGATCCCCAGCTTGGCCTTAGCTCAGCCTAGGCCCCAGGCCCGACCGACTGTAGCTACAAGTGGTTACCCACAGGTGGAGCTACTTGGTTAAAACCAGAGCTACAAACAACTCAGGCCTGCTGGAGCTACCATTTGGCTCCACTCAAGTATAATTGCAACAGCTACATGGAAATACCAAGGCACATGGTCGGAGCTTAAGGGAGCCTGAGACCAGGCTCTACTAGTCTCAAGTGGGAACACGTGGTTGGATTTAAGCTTTAAGCCAGAACTCATGGCTACGCTTTCTTTCTTTCTTTCTTTCTTTCTTTCTTTCTTTCTTTCTTTCTTTCTTTCTTTCTTTCTTTCTTTCTTTCTTTCTTTCTTTCTCTCTCTTTCTCTCTCTGGATTCCCACCTCAGAAGCTAGGTAGCTGTTTTGAAATTCCCTTGGATTTCTAATGTTCTACGCAAACTTGCTAAGTCAATTAAGATATCAGATATTTTTAAAGGAAACTATTTAAAAGAGAAGTTTTTTTTTCCACATTAAAAAAAAATCAGTTATATGTGTACAGTGGAAAAAATTGGGCTTTGTTTGAAATTTTAGGCAGTCTGACAATGGAATAACTATATGAGAAGATTAATATTGACTGAATTATGCATATTATTTTCTTATCCTTATTTTGTTTATTTAAAAAGATTGCCAATTTAACTGCCAGGAGAAAAGTTTAGAAAAACCTGCTAAAATGAATTGTAGAGAAATTCAGAATCAGACAGATGAAATCAAAAGTAAAGTTGTTTCAGGATTGGATTATAAGTTTACAAAAAGAAAGCCTGTTTTCACACAATCACCCCCCCCCCTTTTTTTTTAATCCAGTAACCATACAGCAGCTACCTGGTCAAGAGAATGCACAAAATATTTGGACTCCAGTTGAAATATTAGACTTACAAATGTTTAAGGAGGCAAGAGTATCTTTTTAAAAATTTTATTTTATTTTATTTTACAATATAATTTAATTCTACATATCAGCCATGGATTCCCTTGTTCTCCCCCCCCCCACACACCCCTACTCCCAGTCCACCCACCCCCATTCCCACCTCCTCCAGGGCAAAAGACTCCCATGAAGATTGAGATCAACCTTGTAGACTCAGTCCATGCTGGTCCAGTCCCTTCCTTCCAGGCTGAGCCAAGTGTCCCTGCATAGGCCCCAGGTTTCAAACAGCCAGCTCATGCACTGAGCACAGGACCCGGTACCACTGCCTGAATGCCTCCCAGACAGATGAAGCCAATCAACTGTCTCACCTATTCAGAGAGCCTGATCCAGTTGGGGGCCCCTCAGCCATTGGTTCACAGTTCATGTGTTCCCATTCATTTGGCTATTTGTCCCTGTGGCTTTATCCAACCTTGGTCTCAATAATTCTCGCTTATATAAACCCTCCTCTTTCTCACCAATTGGACTCCCGGGGATCCACCCGGGGCCTGGCCGTAGATCTCTGCATCCAGTTCCATCAGTCATTGGATGGGGTTTCTAGCATGACAATTAGGGTGTTTGGCCATCCTATCACAAGAGTAGGTCAGTTCGGAAATCAATATGGCACTTTCTTAGAAAACTGGGAATGGATTTCCCTCAAAATCCAGTTATACCACTCTTGGGCATATACTCAAGGAATGCTCAATCATACCACAAGGGCACTTGCTCAGCTATGTTCATATCAGCATTGTTTGCAATAGCCAGAACCTGGAAACAACCTAGATGCCCTTCAACTGAAGAATGGATAAATAAAATGTGGTACATATACACAATGGAATACTACTCAGCAGAGAAAAACAATGACATCATGAGGTTTGCAGGCAAATGGTTAGAACTAGAAAAAATCATCCTGAGTGAGGCAACCCAGACTCAGAAAGACAAACATGGTATGTACTCACTCATAGGAGGGTACTAGATGTGGAACAAGGATGACTGGACTGCTACTCACAACACCAGGGAGGCTACCTTTAAAACAGGACCCCAAGAAAGACATGGGGATTGCCCCATGACAGAGAAATGGATGAGATCTACATGAACAGCCTGTACGTGAGTGGGTGAAGGAACGGCGAGGGTCAGGGTAAAGAGAGCTTGGGGGAGCAGGAGATCCCAGCTGGATCAAGAACAGAGAGGGAGAACAAGGAATAGGAGACCATGGTAAATGAAGACCACATGAGAATAGGAAGAAGCAAAGTGCTAGAGAGGCCCACAGAAATCCACAAAGATGCCCCCACAAGAGACTGCTAGCAATGGTCGAGAGACAGCCCGAACTGGCAATAGTATCTTATGGCATGCATTCCCCATATGTAAAGCAAATGTTAAACTCCTGGTCAACTTATAATAGGATTATACCACAGGATTGGCACGAGCTGGGACATGCTGTTCTGGAACCTGGACAACAGCTCCAGTGGCAAATGTAGTTCAAAGAGGAAGCAAAATACATAGCAAAACTGTGTAGGGATAAAGGTACACAAGTCTTCCAGGATCAGCTTGTTGGAGAAGGCCAAAATGCTGCAGTACAAACACAATGTTTATATAATATCCAAACCCTTATTCTATGTCAAATGACTGCCTTGAATGCATGGGACAGAGTTGAGGAACCAGGAAAAAAAACTCAGTCATTTACAAAGGTTATACAGGGCCCAAAAGAATCTTTCACATATTTCTTACAAAGATTGACTTCAGTAGTAAAGAGAATCGTCCCGAATTCAGAAGCTAGCCAGATAATAATCAAATCTTTGGCTTTTGAGAACACAAATGCAACATGCAAGAGAATAATCAGGCCATTAAAGGCAAGATCTGAATCCTTGGAATATTGGATTAGAGACATGGGTAAAGTTGAGGCTCATGACCATGATAATATGTGGATAGGAGAAGCAATTTCAAGAGGTTTAAGGAATGTCAGATGTTTTGGATGTGGAAAGCAAGGACATTAGAAAAGGGACTGTAAACAGGGCATTCCTAGAAACAATGTTTCTTCAAGGAACAATGGCAACAGAATGGCCCTTCCTTCTGGAGTATGCAGAAGGTGTGATGAGGGAAAACACTGAACCAACGAATTCACAGGCAAGGTAATACTTTGCCTCAGTCTTTGGGACACCCCCAGAGGGGCCTCAGGCAGGCCCCCACAGTGAATCTAGCTCAGACCTTTCCTGCAGTCATAGAGGAAACCCCTACTCAGAGCAATTAAATAACCAAATGCCTATTGGAATAAACGAGGTTGCTTGGAATGATGAAACAGAGAGAACAGAAAATTCAGGAGAAAACATAAAGAAACTTCTTTGACAAACTTTTATAAATGAACAAAGACCAAAATTAACAATAAGAATAAATGGTGTTTTGTTGTCTGGTCTGGTAGACACAGGTACTGATGTTACCATAATTGCACCAGAATTTTGGCATCCAACTTGGCCTCTTCAGGAGGTAAATGTTCAACTGATAGGAATTGGAACATTATCTCAAGTGAAACAGAGTGCAAGATGGCTTGAATGTATAGGTCCAGAAGGATACAGAGGAAAATTAAAACCATATGTGGCTAACATAGCTATGAACCTGTGGTGTCAAGACTTGTTGAAACAATTGAATACTCAGATTTACATCTCTCCAACCTCAGAAACAAATCATAAACTAGCAAATGTTTCTGAGAGAAATATTAGAAGGTATTATTCTAATGAGTGATCACCAGCCTTCCATATTATACAAGAACTGGGAACAACAACTGATGATCTTCCAAAGACACCAACAGCTCTACCTTTAAAATGGTTAAAAGACAAGCCTGTATGGGTTCATCAATGTCCTTTAGCAACAGAGAAACTCCAGGCTTTAGAAAAGTTGCTAGAAGAACAGTTAATTGCTCAGCATATTGAAGAATCAACTAGCCCTTGGAATTCTCCTGTATTTCTTATTAAAAAGAAATCTGGTAAAAGTAGAATGGTAACAGACCTTAGAGCAATTAACAAAGTAATTCAGCCAATGGGCTCTCTACAATCTGAAATTCCTTTGCCTACTCTGTTACCAAAAGGACAGCCTTTCATAGTTATTGATTTAAAAGATTGTTTCTTTTCAATACCCTTACAAGAAAAAGACAGAGAAAGATTTGCCTTCATGGTGCTTACTTACAGTAATTCTCAACTGGTTGAAAGATTTCAATGGAGAGTCCTCCCACAGGGAATGTTGAGTAGCCCGATTCTGTGCCAATATTTTGTACAACAGCCATTGGAATTGATATGTAAAAAATTTCCTAAATCTATAATTTATCATTATATGGATGATATTTTACTAGCTGACTCAAATGCAGATGCTTTAGAAAGGATGTTTGAAGAAGTAAAGAAAAATTTGCCTTGCTTGGGATTACAAATTGCTCCTGAAAAGATACAAAGAGGAGATTCTATTAATTATTTAGGATATAAAATAGAGCTACAAAAAATTAGACCCCAAAAGTTCCAAATTAGGAGAGATCGACTAGAGACTCTTAATGACTTTCAAAGATCATTTGGAGACATTTGTCATCTATGTACTATTGTTGGGGTAAAAAAGATGAACTGAATAATATGTTCAAAACCTTAGAAGGTGACAAGGACTTAAATAGTCCAAGAGAATTATCACCTGAAGCTGAGAAAGAATTGGCCTTGGTAAGTACATGAAGGACACGTGGATCGTATCGATCCAAAGCTGGATTGCATTTTGGTTATTTTACTTTCTAGGCATTCTCCTACAGGAATATTAATGCAGAAGGAAGATATTATATTGGAATGGATATTTTTACCAAGTAAACTGAATAAAAAATGTAAAACTCATGTGGAA